>NC_054535.1:45369663-45532163 GCF_017654505.1 Polyodon spathula | reverse complement strand
ACCCTGCATCATAATAGAATGCAGCTCTGGCAATGGGAATAAGGTTTATTCCACTGTGAAATCGTATTTAAAAGAAAAAAAAGTTCATCCTTATAAAAACAAGTTCAAATCATTTAAGAGCTTTGTCTGCTATGGTTATTGCATCCAACATATTATATATAAGAAGGCAAACTTTTAGCTGACTTCTCAAGGGGTGTAATTCCAGGCTCATCACTGTGCGTGTCAATTAAACACAGATCACATACTCTAAATATATATATTGCTTGCTCCACCAAGCTCAGGTTTGCTTCCTGTTGAGCCACCAACGTTTCCAGTAGGTTTCTCTGGCCAACAAGGTGAACTAAAAAAATCTCCCTTCAGTAACTCAAACAGTTAAGACTATATGGATTTTTTTTTTTTTTTTGGTTGAACTAAATATTACCTGGTAGTTGTTAAGCTGTCTCTACAGCAAAATAAAGAGAAAAACACAAATTTTAAACTGGGTTTAAGAATATGTTTTCCCTTGCTGATGCTGAAAAGAAAATCTGTCAGGACAACTCTGTTGAATGAGTGAAAATAACAAATGCACGATAAAGTAGGCGACTGCAAGATGAAATGCAATTAGGATCAGCAATGAGCAATTAATGTAATGTGTCACGTCTGTTTGAAATCAAAAATAAGCAAAAACTGAATCCGGCTCAGTCAAGATATGAAGGTAAAACAAGTGACATTGTTTTGTAATTAACAGCTTTTTCTGAGTTTAATTAGGAAACAGAATCGGCTCAAAATAGGTTTAAAGGGATGTCATGTGATCAAAAATAAAACCCAAAAACTTCAAGCCCTAAGTATTACGCAACCAGAAGCAGGGCACAGTCGGAACTACAGTACAGAGTTCTAATTCTCACAAGGCCTGTGGATAGCAAACATTCTTATTGTTATTTTGTAACTTAGCAATGACTCATTAATTCAAGAGCTTGCTCCCAGCTAAAAATAATAAAAAAAAATCTTGATTCCCAGCAAACCTTCCTCCACTGTCAATATTATTAACTGCTTTCTCATGTTTCAAGTCCACCCTGTACAGGTAGACCAGTGTAATCTGTATTAATAATATCACTGCAAGCTTTATTTAAGATGTATTTTATGCATCTTTTTTGCTAGTTGTTGCCAGCATTGTCTTGCTTGTGCCCACTTAATTGCAACTTGGTGAACTTAGTCACAAGCTCTATTCAGGTATAGGAAACAAACATATGAACGCATATGAAAATACCACATAGTACATTTGCTAATCAATTTCATTCACATCCTGCTCTAGTTTATACCTCCAGAAAAGACATACTGTTTAACCACTGCATGTTGGTTTGTTTCCTTAATAGACACAGAAGCAGCAGCAATGGAACCACATGATCATGTTGCATTATGCTGCAGGTGATGAGAATGAATAACCAGTGTAACCAAATATAGTAAAAACCCTATGGAACTAGTAATTGCACATCTAGCTTTGTCTTCTGATCCGAGTCCAATAGAACATCTGTGGTACCAAATCGCCAGTGCCATCCACAGGAGACAACTGCGACCAGCCAACCTTCGTCAACTGGCTGCAGCTGCACAGGAAGAAAAAAAATTATTTATCCTGATCAGGGCACCATTGACGCATAGACAAGATTGTGTTAATGCTCAGGGAGGTCATACCCGATACTATACTATATGTATATATATACACTGAACAAAAATATAAACGCAACATTCAGCAATTTCAAAGATTTTACTGAGTTAAAGTTAATATAAGGAAATCAGTCAACTGAAATAAATTCATTAGGCCCTGATCTATGGATTTCACATGACTGGGAATACAGATAAGCATCTGTTGGTCACAGATACCTTAAAAAAAAAATGTAGGGGCGTGGATCAGAAAACCAGTCAATATCTGGTGTGACCACCATTTGCCTCATGTAGCGCGACACATCTTCACATAGAGTTGATCAGGCTGTTGATTGTGGCCTGTGGAATGGTCCAACTACTCTTCAATGGCTGTGCGAAGTTGCTGGATCACGTCAATCCAGAGCATCCCAAACATGCTCAATGGGTGACACTTCTGGTGAGTATGCATTCCATGGAAGAACTGGGACATTTTCAGCTTCCAGGAATTGTGTACAGATCCTTGCGACATGGGGCCATGCATTATCATGCCGAAACATTAGGTGATGGCGGCGGATGAATGGCACGACAATGGGCCTCAGGATCTCGTCACGGTATCTCTGTGCATTCAAATAGATAAAATGCAATTGTGTTTGTTGTCCGTAGCTTATGCCTGCCCATACCATATCCCCACCTCCACCATGGGGCACTCTGTTCACAATGCTGACATCAGCAAACCGCTCGCCCACACGACGGCGTACATGCTGACTGCCATCTGCCCCGTACAACTGAATCCGGGATTCATCCGTGAAGAGCACACTTCTCTAGCGTGCCAGTGGCCATCGAAGGTGAGCATTTGCCCACTGAAGCACGCAGATGAGCTTCCCTGAGACGGTTTCTGACAGTTTATGCAGAAATTCTTAGGTTGTGCAAACCCACAGTTTCATCAGCTGTCCGCGTGGCTGGTCTCAGACGATACAGCGGTGAAAAAGCCGGATGTGGAGGTCCTGGGCTGACATGGTAACACGTGGTCTGCGGTTGTGAGGCCGGTTAGACGTACTGCCAAATTCTCTAAAACAACGTTGGAGGCGGATTATGGTAGAGAAATGAACATTCAATTCTCTGGCAACAGCTCTGGTGGACATTCCTGCAGTCAGCATGCCAATTGCACCCTCCCTCAAAACTTGAGACAATCTTTGGCATTGTGTTGTGTGACAAAACTGAACATTTTAGAGTGGCCTTTTATTGTCCCCAGCACAAGGTGGCACCTGTGTAATGATCACGCTGTTTAATCAGCTTCTTGATAAGCCACACCTGTCTGGTGGATGGATTATCTTGGCAAAGGAGAAATGCTCACTAAAAGGAATGTAAACAAATTTGGGCACAAATTTTGAGAGAAATAAACTTGTGCGTATGGAAAATTTCTGGGATCTTTTATTTCAGCTCATGAAACATGGGACCAACACTTTACATGTTGCATTTATATTTTTGTTCAGTGTATATATATATAACAGTCATCATAACTTAAAGTTAAATTGAATCAAGTTTTAAAAATATCAAGAATATCTACTCCACAAGCATGGTCTGAAGTAACAGAAGGTATTTTGTGACTTATTAATTTTGAGACAGCCGGCCAGACAGCTTGAATATATCTGACAGTATGGTGTCTGAGTATCTTCATGTACTATTTTTAATTTATCACATGTAATGTAGAGGCTCAAGTCTCAGGTGATGTGGCAGTGTTTTGAATTGGGTGAACAAAAAACCCTGGTTAACCAGCCTGCAAATGAAATACTTCAGTCATATCGTAGCATACATCTAGTTATCTCACCTTTGATGAAGATGAAGACATGTCAGGTTAGAAATTAATTTACTGGAGTGTGACCATTATAAGCAATGTATCCTTATTCACAGAGTGCATTCAGGCTGTCTGCTTGAAAAAACAAAATCACAGTAACACATAAAATTGGAACTGCAAGGAGTGAGCTGGGAATCCCAGAGCTCCCTTATAAAAATGTACCATAGTAAGAGCATAGCAACCTGTAATAAAGCATAATGAAATCACGCTAAAGCATAGGTAGGCATAAAGAATAGTGAGGTATGGTAAAGCATTAATAAACATGGCAAACAAGGGTAAACTACGGTAAATGCATGGTACAACCATGGGAAAACTGCCAAAATACAGTGCAAAAATTATTTTATAAGGGTTATGGTGCCCTATTCACAAAACTTAAACATAATCCTTAAAGTCTGTTTTGATCAATTGAAAAAGTTTGATATTTATTAAACTGATCTATACTGTCGCCAAAGAAACCGAGTATAGAAAAGTTCCATACAGACTTTCTTTTTTTAAAAGTACAAACTTAAAAAGGCACATTCACTCTAAAATGCGAGATGACAACTGTCCTTTTAAGTATATACACATTCTAATGTTCTAATATACATATTACTCACATCACAAGCTACATTAAATAAATACATGGAGAATTTTGGCAACTAAAACATTTATAATGTATGCAGATGTTGCATCATTCTGTTTACGCTGCAAACCCGATGCTTATTCTTCCGCCTGACAGCTCTGCTTAGCTACTTTTTTCATTCAGACCAGAACCAAGAAATTACAGTTCTCTAAAATATCTTCCATTGAATATAACTTACTTCCATGTTTCTTAAGTAACCATTAATTCAAACTCAGTTCAAAAAAAGGATACAAGGCGTAAGTTGTTGTACAGTGGAGCGTCTGCTGTATCGGATGCCACATCACAGCTGGGATAAATCTCCATAATTCCTGAGATGTCATACTATTAAGGCATCCACCCTTTATGCAGAAATAAAGGTATACTCTATGCAGTCTATTCAGGTGGTGGATCTGAATACTGCCAGTGTGTCCATGACCAATAATTACAGTCTGTATATGGCACAACTTTTGGCTCACTTCACTTATATAATATATTATATATATATATATAATATATATTATATATATATATATATATGTCCATGTAGGTATTGTGTACACACACACACACACACACACACACACAGTGCCTATAGAAAGTTTACACCCCCTTGAACTTTTTTCACATTTTGTTGTGTCCGACTTTTTTCCATTTATCTACACACCATACTCCACACTGTTAAGGGGAAAAAAGGTTTTACTGAGAAAATTATATATTAAAAATACAAAACTGAAAGATCATAATTGGATAAGTCTTCACCCCCCTGAGTTAATACTTGGTGGAAGCACCTTTGGCAGCAATTACAGCTGTGAGTCTGTTGGGATAGGTCTCTAACAACTTTGCACACCTAGATTTGGCAATATTTGAATATTCTTCTATACAAAATTGTTTAAGGTTTGTCAAATTCCTTGGGGAGCGTTGATGGACAGCAATGTTCAAGTCATGCCACAAATGTTCGATTGGATTTAGGTCGGGGTTCTGACTGGGCCACTCAATCATATTTACCTTTTTGTTCCTTAGCCACTCCAGTGTAGCTTTGGCTGTGTGCTTTGGGTCGCTGCAATGCTGAAAGGTGAACTTCCGTCCCAGTTTCAGCTTTCATTCAGAGGGCAGCAGGTTTTCCTCAAGGACCTCTCTGTACTTTGCTCCATTCATTTTCCCTTCTAACCTGACAATTGCCCCAGTCCCTGCCGATAAGAAACATCCCCATAACATGATGCTGCCAACACCATGCTTCACAGTAGGGATGATGTTCTTTGGGTGATGCAATGTGTTTGGTTTGTGCCAAACATAACACTTTGCATTTAGGCCAAAAAGTTCAATTTTAGTTTCGTCAGACCACAAAACTTTTTGCTACATGGCAAAAACATACTTCAAACGGGATTCAAGGTGGGCTTCCTTCTTGCCGCCCTACCATACAGGCCAGATTTGTGGAGTGCTTGGGATATTGTTGTCACATGCACACTTTGACCAGTCTTGGCCATAAAAGCCTGTAGCTCTTGCAAAGTTGCCATTGGCCTCCTAGTAGCATCTCTGATCAGTCTCCTTCTTGCTCGGTCATCCAGTTTGGAGGGACGGCCTGATCTAGGCAGGGTCTTGGTGGTACCATACACCTTCCACTTCTTAATAATCGTCTTGACCGTGCTCCAGGGATATTCAAGGCCTTTGATATTTTTTAATAACCATCCCCTGATCTGTGCCTTTCAACAACTTTGTCCCGGAGTTCTTTTGAAAGCGTCTTGGTGCGCATGGTTGAGTCTTTGCTTTGAAATGCACTACCCAGCAGATCGAACCTACAGGAACTTCTGAATTTATCCTGAAATCACGTGAATCACTACAATTTAACACTGGTGGAGGCCACTTAACTTGGTGTGTGATTTTGAAGGCGATTGGTTACACCTGCACTAATTCAGGATTGCTATTACAAGTAGGGTAGAGACTTATCCAACCAAGTTATTTCAGTTTTTATTTTTAATTAATTTTCTACAAAAAACTTTTAATTTCAGGCTATAAGGCAACAACAGGTGAAAATTCTGAATGGCAGTGTAGACTTTTATAGGCACTGCATGCATATATATAATTTTTTATTAAAGGTGGTCTATTTATTTGCTCTTATATCATTGCATCGTGATACTTTACAACACAATACAATACACCTTCATGTATCGCGATACAAGCCTGAAATGAGTAGCTAATATGCCACATTTAATAAACTGTAAATCATGAAAGAAAAGGTCTTGGTTGTCTGAAAGTAAACTCCACTTGATCCTAGACATATCGTGAGTTTGGAATTACAGGGTTATAAGTACCAAAAGTATAGTTTTGAGTAATTCAGCTGTAATGTTTTCATAGACCATATCTGAATGTTGTTCAGAAATTTAACATTTATTTTATTTGATTTTTCTAGAAAACATAAGCAATACATCAAAAAAAAATGTCATTATATGTTTTTTTATTTTTTAAATAACTCATTAAAAACCAAATTTCCTCTCGTACCCATGGCAATTTCATTATAGTAGAAACATTTTACAGCCACAGATCAAACAAAAATATTTTACAGCAACATATCAAACAAAAATATTTTTTCACTAAACGGCAGTGTTTTGGACATTATACTGCGTGAAAAAGGAAGATAACTTTGCGCGTTTGCGTCTAGTGATAAAAACCTTATTAACTAAACTTAACAGATACAAAAATACGGTGGAGTAACCTTCTAATTAGCATACACCTTATAACACAACGTACATACCAAGCAGTATGGGCTAAACGGAGTGCCAATTCACAAGTTAAGGTGCCCCTGTATGAGGCATCAAACTCGAAATACAATAGAATCCTATTCTCCATTTATACACTTAAACGAGTACAAATGCAAGATGTTCCATGTAAAACCAAATAGATTAATTAGATTAAAACACATTTTTTATTTCAAAGCAGCACATGAATGAATGAATGAACAATATTCATTTGGTACTGATGACCGATGTACTTTCCCACAATATTTTTTACTTCCAATAATTAAACAGTTTGCAGGATATGAGCACCCCTGTCAAAGACGTGAGGAGGACTTGCATGGATACAACTAGTGATGAACCTAATGATCCTTGCGAACCCGGTCAGATAAACCAGCGTAAGAGAGAAAAGAACCTCAGCAGGCACAAGCCTGGAGTTAAATGGCCAAAAGCTTGTGAGGAAACTGTGTGGGACACAGTAAACACGGATCTCTGTTTTACTTTGGAAAGGTTAAGTGGAACAGTTGAAAAGAAGCTGGATAAATTTGGGGATATCATCTACTCATATGGAAGCGAGAGGTTTGGAGTTAAAAAAGGAAGGAAAAAGTACAAACTATTCCTGGAAAGTCTAGCCTGCAGCAGGAGATTGAACGCTTAGTTAGAGAAAGGAGGCAGCTGAGGAAGCAATGGAGAAGAGCAGAACAAAGTCAGAAGGAGGGACTCAATCTGTTACAAAGGGTCATAAAAGATAAGCTTGCAACATTGCACAGATCTGAGTGCCTACTGAAACGCTACAAAAAGAAGGAACGTGCGAGAACTAACTTTTATAAAGATCCATTCAAATTTGTAAAGAAGATATTCACCAGTTAGAAAAATGGCACAATAAAAGCATCTAAGTTTGAGCTGGAGAGATATTTGGAGGAAACACATACAGATTCAAAAAGGCAGCAGCCTATGTCAATTGCTTTGGACATCCCACCTAGCAATCCACCAGAACACCAAATGGAGGACTGTGCACCTAAGTGGAAAGAAGTAGAGCAAGCTGTGAAAAAAGCAAGGGTATCATCATCTCCAGGGCCTAATGGAGTTCTGATGTACCTTTCATAAATAGGCTACCGTGTTCAGTTTTTAAACACAGTTCCTTTCTCAATGAAAAGTTCATTACTGTTCCTCCCCTGAAAGCAAGTTGCACTGTCTGTCTGTTTCTTGCTGCATTCTCCTCCTGTGAGCTCCCTGCTACTGTACTAGCCATCACAATGCTAGCCTAACAGCCTTCTATACAGTAGGCTATCAACAAAAATAAAGAATTACAATAAAGCGGACCCCATGTACTTGGAGTTCTATCTCGACTGCTGCCCCTGGCACAATGGATGATGACAGTCTCACCGCATTTTTCAGGACAGTAGAAGACCAAATATCTTGAGAACTGTTCAGCATGTTTCTGCGTCATGCAGTAAGGCATTCGTGGGAACGAGTTCATTTTAAAGTTAAACTTTTGGACTGACGAAACTGACTGTTGAAGCAGTCAAAAGTGAGCTTTGCTTAAACTCCAATTCACATTCAAGTGTATAGTTCATAATATAGATTCGATGCAGTTTGGGAATAAAATAAGAGGGACACACAAAGCAGCTTGGAGCTTAAACAAAAGGTAAAAAAAAAGATGTTATCTCTAGATACATGTGTCTATTTTTATTTATTATTATTATTATTATTATGAGCTACTAATAAGTGTGTGTTGTAGTATATTAGTATAGTGTACTATCTGATTCGGTCCTGTAATTCACTGTTTGAGAGGTGTGTGTGTGTGTGTGTGTGTGTGTGTGTGTGTGTGTGTGTGTGTGTGTGTGTGTGTGTGTGTGTGTGTGTGTGTGTGTGTGTGTGTGTGTGTGTGTGTGTGTGTGTGTGTGTGTGTGTGTGTGTGTGCTTGTATGTGTCCTGTTTCGTGAATGGCATTAGTAGTGGGCTGCCCTATTTATGTTGTGATTTAGTTGAAACCACCTGGTTTCCCAACGCGGTACTGTTACCACACCTTGAGACATTTAATAAAGGTACTGTGCTTAAGTGAATATGGTTAGTATAACAAACACCTCCCCATTGTCTAAGAGAAAACAAACAGCAGGTGTACAAAGCACGCAGTAAAGGGGCAAAACACGTTACTGCCGTTTAGTGTAGGAGGTTCTTAACATTTAGATTTTACTAAAGCAGCACATGAACAAAGTTTGTACTTTTAATAGTTATCAGACACATTGCTTAGTATTTCTTGGTATTCTCAGAAATGTCTCGGGACCTCTTATAGCTGGCATACTGCTTTGTCTTTAAACTCAAAAAAGGGTTATTATACATAGCAGTAAATACATATAATTGATTTTCAACTGAATTTGTGTATAGAACTGAAATATTTTCAAGTCCGTCAAGCAGAGATGAGTTTTTCATAAGCATCGTGATACGTATTGACTGCAGTGTTTCAGTTTGGTGAGTCCATAAGAAATGTTTTTGAGAAAAAGTATACCCCTTTCAATCATACACATATACCCCGTTTGTAGCCAAAGCAGTGTGAAAACCATGTTGAATGAATAGATTTTTCACTAACTGATCTGGAATGGATTTGCTACAATACATATAGCATGCACTGCTCACGTTACAATGTCCAGTTTAACATCAAATGCTTAACAAAGATTTAAAATAGTGCACAGTACAATTTAATATTAAAAAAATACATTGTATACCAATGAATAATGTAACTCTGGATACAGCTGCCACTGACACTGTACAGTGACTGAATGATACCATCACTTGCTGTTGCTGTTTCCTGGCTAGGCATGTATAAAGTTTGTAAGTCAAACATCCAGTAACAAACAGCATATCCATTGGTATAAAAACACTTTATATGATCATATCCCAAACACACATTTTAAAAGATATGCCTTCAAATATAACCCTTTTTGAAAAGGAATAATAAAACAGTTATCTAAATTCTTTAAAGAATGCACAAATACATGCAGTGCATGCTTTGAGAGCAAGTTTACCACATGTGTAGTTTATTAAAAAAAAAAAAAAAAAGAGGCCACAATTCTCAAAGGAAAATTTACCTTTGCAGAGGTATGATTTTACAAGCCATTCTTGTCAAGAAAAAAAAAAAGTTTATAACCATCACGCACAAATGAGAATAGCTTGCAGAGCCACAGGTTCCTGTGCAGTTTCTTGTCTCTGTCAAAAAAGGCAGCCTATAGTCTCCATTTGCAAAACACGGTTCCTTAAACCAAACACAATAGCCTGCATGTCTAGCTACAGTTGTACCATTACCCTTTGACCCCAACTCTCCCAGGAAGAGCAGTTAAGCACCAGCCAATCAAAGCAGGGATTCGTGTTTACCCTTCCCCTGCTCCTCTGTAAGATCTGAATGTCAGTTACAAGATCCCTCCCAGAACTGTGCATTCAGTACCTCACTCTCAAGGAAAGAGCCAATGGAGTATTCCTTTGCATTCATGCCCCTTTTATGGTGTCAAACTGATCAGCATACCGTGGTCACAATCCCTACAGCAGAGAGACTAAGGATTAAATAACAACCCTCTGCTCCTCCTTAAATTGAACAGAACTACTGTATGTATTTTACACTACACAGTACCCTATTACACTAAGAAGTTATTATCTGTATTTTTTCTTTAATATTTGAACATATTGATACAGGTATTCTATTCACTCTCACTGCATTTAATTATGTTTACATACAGCTCTGAGGGGGGATGTTTACAGGGTTTCTGTTACAGTACCTTGCCATATTTGCTAGTTACTGCTTTTTTTCTTCTTCTTCAGTGTGGCTTGCATATTTGAGCAAAAAATGTTCAGTAAACTGAAACGTCTCTTTACACTAGCAGCTACAATTTTTGTTTTAAAACCAATACTCCTTAAATGCTTGCCTTTATATTATAAATTGCACACTTGAAAGCTTGACATAGCCGATGACCAATTCTAAAGAATACAGACTTAAGGCCTGAATACACATATGTGGCGCGGGACAGCTGGTCATTTTTGCGGGGCGATACCGCTAGTCACCAACAGGGAACACTTGAGCGGTATGCACTAAGCGACTGACTAAATGCTACAATATTGTACAAAAATGTAATGGTAGTTGTCAGTACCACACAGTAGGCTACGTACTCTAATGTAATTATGGCTTCTGTTTTTCGTTTTTTATTAATTTAATTTTTTGGTGCTTATTGGTAGCGCTGAAGAGGGGCACGTGACTGTCCAGACAGGCCTTTCCGAGCAGTGTAGGCATCACACCTCTCAAATGTTTCAAGGGCGTTGCATAGCCTGAAGGGCATCATCTGGAACTGCCAGAGGCCTTGTTCTGTGGTAAATGCCGTCTTTGCCGGCGCATCAGGGGACAGCTCAACCTGCCAGTACCCACTCTGCAGGTCCAGTGAGCTAAACCATTGGGAGCCAGCGATCACGTCCAGCACCTCATCGCTCCTCGGGAGGGGGTAGTCGCCCTTGCGGGTGACCGCGTTAAGCTGGCAGTAGTCCATGCAGAGGTGCAGGCTGCCATCCTTCTTCTCGCTCAAGATGACCAAGGCAACCCATGGGCTTTCCGAGAGTTCAATTACCCCGTTGGCGGCCATCTCCCTGATGGAGGCCTTGGTTTCATCTTGCTTTTGGCTGGGCTGGCGTCCCCAGTGTTGATGTGGTGTTGGATCAGTTTGGTGCGGGTACAGTCCTTTGCTTTGGCTGCAAAGCAGTCCTGGTATTCCCGGACCAGCTCCTCCAATTGCTTCTGTTGTTCTGAACTGAGCCCTTCCCCATATCTACAGCTGGACTTTCCTCTGTTCCACACTGACGCCCTGCTGGTCCCGCGTTAATTCTCCAGCCTGGTCCACGGCTGAATACGCTCTAGTGCTGGGCAATCTGCTGGCTTGTGGACGAGAAGGGCAGCTGGCCGGGGTCGGTGCCTGGTCTGCGGACCAGTGTGGTACCTGTGAGTCTTGACTGCAGGTTGGTGGGCGGGAGGACTGCTCAGCTGGCGAGCTTGCTTGCACGGTAGATGGCAGACTGGTATACTGGCTGGCAGGCGACTGGGCTGTCTAGCGGGCAGTCTTGCTGGTTGGCATGGTAGCTGGCAGGCTTTCTGGCTTGCATGGTGGCTAGCAGGCTAATATGCTGGCTGGCAGGAGGCCGGGCTGAGTGGTGGGCAGGCTTGCGGGCTGGCACGGTAGCTGGCATGCTGGTATGCTTGCTGGCAGGTGGCTGGGCTAGTCAACAGGCAGGCTTACTGGCTTGCATGGTAGCTGGCAGGCTGACAGACGATCTCTCCTTCTTCACCCCGGCTCCCCTCCAGTCGCAATCGAAGCTGCAGGCCCCATTCTTGGTCCAAATTATGCCCTCTGCCAAGTCAAGGATGATGCCCATGCCAGACAAAATGTCAGCCCCCAGTTTGCACTGTTCCCCTATGTCCCCTAGCCACACAATGTGCTGCATCCCAACATACCCCAGGTGCACGCCGAGTGCCTGTCGTCCTCTCATGGGGATGACTTGCCCGGACACGGTTCTCAGGCTGGCCTCGGTGGGCTCCCTTGTTTCCTCACTTGCAGCCCCCCGCGGTGGCAGCACCCCAGCCGCAAGAGAGTAACAGTGGCTCCAGTGTCTACCAGGGCCAGACACTCCATCCCGCTGACTGTGCACAGCACGTACATGGCCCGGCCGGCTCCTATCCGCCCCACAGTTACATCAGGGTCAGGTGAAAGCTGGAGGGGGTGGGGGGTGGCGGGCCAGCGCGCCACTCTCTAAGCCGACCCGGACTCTTTTGGGCCAGTGACTTCAGCGGAGCTTGCTAGTTGTGGACAGCAAGTGGCTGGTTGCAATGCCAGCCTAAACATATTTTATTATTTAAGATAGCATAATATTCATGCATGCCCCAGCTACAGAAACTGCCCCCACCCCATCCCAATTACTTGAAAGTTCAATCGGCAAACAGCTCATTTATGACTTAATGCAAGAACTGACAAATTAACTTACAGAAGAATTTATGAATGTAATTAATTTATACATTTTAAAAAATTCATAAGAGTTAATTTACGAATTAACTTATGAATTGACAAATTAATTAACTATTTAATGTGGACCCTTATAATGCTCAAAAGTGAAATATTTGCTTGTTTAAAAAAAAAAAAAAAAAACTTCTGGAATATAACAGCATTGATTAAGGTACACTCCAGTCATGTAGGTGGCAGCAATAAGCCACATATTTGGTTTACACAGCATTAAGAAGGATATTTACTTTTAGCCCAAAGTACTACATAACCGATGTCAAGACCCGTACTCAAACCCGTTTTAATTAATCCAGCTTAACGCGTCCAAACAAATACGTTTTATGTTTAGTGAGGCGTAATGCATACACACACTATTACCAATGAATAACTACTTTAAAAATGTATACATATTGGTACACAATACATTTATAAATACAAAATTAGCCTTAAAAAATAACTGGTCAACTATAACCAAATTCACCATAAGCAAAGAATCTGAAAATATTGAAAGCTTTGTACCCTCTGCATGTATCACTGCCATGTACTGTAATATAACACTTAAGTGAAACCTTAAATAAGCATTAAGAAATATTACACTATGCAGTAACTGCTGTAGGGGGGATGGGTGGGTTGTTTCAAGATATTCTAAAAAAGGGATAATGTTATAAAAATGGTATTAAAAAAAACAACTGTGCTATGAAAAAATGATACAAGAAGGTCTAAGTCAAACAATGTACAATAAGGGATAAAATACCCCTCAGATTTATTATGTAAGTCACTACTATTACTACTAATGATGTACTTGTCCATTTTAATCTCCACAGTATTCTCCGAAATCATCCTCATACTTTCTAGACCCTGGGTTCTCACCTACAACAGGACCTGGCCATGCTGCAATGATTGAATTAGATCATATGTCCCTGTTTCTTTTATTATTTTGTACTTATTACTTATCTTACGATAATATGTTCTGTGTGCTTCTCTGTTGTTTCTGTGTAGATGAATTACCATGATCTGTTCCAGAAAAAAATATTTTTTCAGTTAGAAACAGTATAAAATTGAAAACTCATTTAACTTAAATAAACTCTTAAATAACTAAAAATGTTTTAGAAAAGGGGGCATGTACAATGAAAAAACACCTCACCATTTTCTTTTTTGTTTATTACAGTCCCCATAACAGAAAATACTAGGATCACAACAAAACAAAATGTTCATCACTATGGTAAACATGTACCTTGCAAGTTGGGCCAGTGTTTGAAAAGCGTGAAGCACACCTCCATCTATATCCCGATTCTGACTGGCTTATCAAATCCGAAGCTGCACTTTGATCCTGTCTTTTTATGTTATTGTTAATCCCTACTGTCCCACACATCACTTGCAATTTTAGAAAATGTTGCAAAAATTCTGGCAATGTGGTAAATCGGTGCAAGTCAAAACAGGTTATGATAATTATTTCTAATATTTATCAACTATGTAATTTATGACGAACACTGACATGGATTTTTGCCTTCAAATTCAGTGCAACAATGTTCATTTATTTCAGATGGTTTCTCCGCCACAGTAAAGAAAATAATTATTACTTCATAACAATGATAATTACTCCATACCGCTGTTTTCATGTTGCACTGCTAAATCGTTCTCTC
This sequence comes from Polyodon spathula, assembly GCF_017654505.1. Classification (NCBI taxonomy): domain Eukaryota; kingdom Metazoa; phylum Chordata; class Actinopteri; order Acipenseriformes; family Polyodontidae; genus Polyodon; species Polyodon spathula. The sequence continues at coordinate 45,517,692 of NC_054535.1, read as the reverse complement.
GTTGATCAATCAATGAACACTGACACAAAGCGAAATGGGCAGAGATTTGTGACAGTGATTATACTGACGTTAACGGTGGCCAGTAGCAGCTAACAGAAACAGACGCTGTATAATAAAACAGAATGCAAGCAGCACGAACTGTGCTGAATGAAAGCGCATTTGAGAAATGCTTCACTAGTGGACTGTGTGAGTGAATGGAATGCATCCATGTTGGATGAAAAGCAGATGAAACAAGTCCCAGCATCCAGTACCGGCATCAAAAGCAGTCCCGGTATGGAGTACAGGGGAGTACTGGCAGAATTTCACCCACGTGTGCATCAAAAGAAACGTATCACTTATATTTGAGCATCAAAAGAAACTTATCACTTATATTTGGATACAATTCACTAGATGTGATCGAAAAATGACAAACTCTGTTTTAGAGTAGGTGCAGTGACTTTTTATTGTGCTGATTAACAACTGACATCATGAAGATGCTGCAAAATGATCTGTCAATCTTGGGCAGATCTTGTGACTCTTAGTCTCCCACTTCGTAGCCTGTCATTGACAGAGTGTGTCTGGTTATACCGTATCAGCAAGTTTGAAATTTCTGGCTGTGAGCACCAAAGATGGCGAGCCACAGTACGCTGCCCTAATCCAGCCTCCAACATGCCGATTGCACGAAGACGACGCTCTCTTGACAGACGTGGCGTAGTTTTTTTTGTTTTTTTTTCTGTGATTTTCTTTATGGTTTTATTAAAGCTTGCAATTCAACAGCTGAAATCACTCCATATCCAGTGAGGGTGAGCCGCACCAGTCCTCTGCAAGTGAGGGAGACTACACGCTGCTCCCTCTTCCTTCGCCAGGAGACTACATGCTGCTCCCTCCTCCATCGCCAGGAGACTACACGCTGATCCCACCCCCGTCGCCAGACTACACGCTGCTCCCACCTCCGTCGCCAGGAGACTACACACTGCTCCCACCTCCGTTGCCAGGAGACTACATGCAGCCCCCACCTCCACCAGCAGAGGATGAATTCCTGCTGGTTCCGCATCCACCGCCGTGAGAGGACTGCTTGCAGCTCACACCACCACCAGCAGCGGGTGGGTACCTGCTGGTTCCGCCTCCATCGCCCAAGGATGCCTGCCTCGCTCCGCTCAAGGATGCCTGCTGCTCCGCATCACCCAGGATTTGCCTGCTGCCCCGCATCGCCTGGGGTTGCCTGCTGCCCCGCATCGCCTGGGGAGCTACCAGTTACAGGGTACGAGGGAGAAGTGGGGCTCCCGCTGCCACCTCTATGGCCAGGGGCTCCCGAGTTCACCTCCCGAGGGTCCGCTGCTGCCGTCGCCTCCCGAGGGTCTGCTGCTGCTGCCGTCGCCTCCCGAGGGTCCAATATTACTATTTCTTGTGTGGGACCGGCGAAAAGCCGGTTTCATAATATAGTCATATGAATGGGGTTAAAATCCCCATTCATAAAAACCTTGTGCAGAAGGTGGCCATCTCCCGAGTTAATTCATTGATTAACTGGGAAATGGTCACCTGTATAAAAGCCTACAGCTGTCTGTGTCAGGTGGAGAGTGAGGAGAGACATAAGTTTGTGCAAGAGGATTAAAAACTAAAGTAAAAACAATTGCTATACGTGCTGGCTAAAACCCAGCACGATATTTGTTTGTTTCGTTCACTGCGGTTTTGTTTATTGCTTGTTTATTCGTTTGGCCAAAGTGCCCTTTATTTTGTGAGTGTTTTGTTTTGTTCACACTTTGTTTATTATTTAATAAAAAACACTAAGCACCGTTGCGCTTCAGTTTTGCCCCGCCCTTCACTTGTTTTGAGTCTCTTTCTGGTCTGATGTCACCCCTGCAAAGCCATCCTGTTCACAACGCTCACTGGTATTGAAGAAGCAAAGCAACATACATTTCTAGGTGTTCTAAATTCTTTAGTGTTTTCTCAGAAAGCTTTAAATGCCAATGGGAAAGTGTCCAAACAGAGGGGCAGGGCAGGGGGACAATGACACTGTAACTACATGTATTACACGTATTTATATGGCAATGAAACTCCGCAGCGTGCACTGAAAAATCTGAGTGCCCGTTAAAACCAGCAGAACATTATTGTGAAATGTATGGACTGTTTTTATTAACATCTACAGTAGAACCTCTGAGTTATGAACCCCTTGGGAATGGAGGTTGTTTGTGTAAGCCTGAGATGTCTGTACTCTGAATATGAGTTTTTAATGGTTTTAATAAATGTGTACACCTGCTATCTACACCCTCAATCTGGTGAATCATGCAATGATACAGCACAGTAATGCAATCATCAAATTGTTATGGTTCTAAAGTCTTTAAAATAGTACTATCAAAGCAGAATAAGGCTACATTTAAGCTACCATTAAAATCATAACTAGCAAAAACACGTACGCTTGTTTTTAAACAAAATGCATTAATGCAGCTTGCTCAGTCATTTTTTGGTCCAGTAATTTTGCATTCTCCATGACCAGCACACCTCTTATAGGAGTACCAGTCTGGTTGCATTACACACATGGTTAAGTGACTGCATAGTTCTGGTTGAAAGTGGGTGTTCAGTAGGCCGGTCAGTTCACAGGTCTGGTGTTCGTAACTCTGAGGTTCTAGGAAGGAGGAAGCTTCTGGTTGTTTTCAATAAAAAAGAGACAAATAAGCAGTGGTGGTCATTATCTTCCTTTGTGCTGTCAGTAAAAGAATAATATAAAAGAATCAACAAAATACGTAATATAAGCTCTTGTAGTTCCACAGCTTTCAGTAATTTAATTCACAAGCAAAGTGTATGAGCTTAACCTGATGAATCGCATGAAGGAGTCTAGTGGTGCAAAAAATATGATAACGCTGGCACTTATTGTCTATTACAAATATGCATCTGTGATTTCTGTGTGACTTTTCCTACCGTAACCCCCACCATCTATAATGATGATGCCTTTGCACACTTTCCTATGGTATTTATAGTAAATAGACAGCTCACGACTCTCCCTAGTAGATCAAACAACTTGTTGGATTATTTTATATTTGCATTGAAAACACACAAAATTGTTACAAACAAAGCCCCCCCAAATGTTCCCCGTTCGGGGGGGTTAGGGGGGGTTGGGGGGGGTGGGGGTTACAAAAATACAATAACAAGCAAATAAGGAGTACGGATTGTATGAAACGTAGATATTGTTCTTATTTTGTTATGCATTTTTAATTTAACAATAAATGATTAGATTTGAGATGTAGAGTAAACAATTTAATTGTACGTCTGTTGCTTTCCTAAAAGAAAAATGGCTCCTGCCCCAAGTTTGCTTAGTTGAATGTAACAGTGCAGATCAATTCAGTTTGTTTATTATTACTGTAAAATCAGCAGGCGACACTTGGAGCATGTTCAACCTAAATACTGATTGTTAGAACAGGCAATGACTTTGACTGGTTTGACCAGATAAGAGAGAAAGTATGTGTGTACTAGGCCAGCACAACAAAGTAACAAGAATGGTGATTTAAACCCTGAATGGCCTTATCACTGCTGTCACCGACACGCTAATTTGGTACATTTCAAATTGGCTCATAAACAGCTAGTGTATAAGAAAATACAAGTCTCACACGATTATGCAATGCTGCTGAAGTCTGAAACCAGTAATAGAAAAATAGAAACAATAATTTAACACATTGGGTCAGCCAAGGTACAGGCACCATAGAGGTAAATTCATTACATTACAAAATGTAAATTTCCCTGTGTATCTTTAGTGATATCTGGTTTTGTTCAAGACGTGAACCAAAAGTGCACCAAAAAATGTCTATATATTGACAATACTTTCCTTAATATATTATTATTATTATTATTATTATTATTATTATTATTATTATTATTATTATTATAGTACCTATAATTTCAGCTTTATCATAGCATTTATACAAGAAGAATACAAATAATAAATCACAAAACACAAGTTAAGTACTGCTTGTAAATTTCATAATCTTAAACTGCTTCAGAATCCTCTATGTAATGCTAAACAAAAGACAGAAAACATATTGGAGTACAAACCTTGAGCACTCACCTGGTCACAGACTCTGTCCTCTTAACAATATTTTCAGACATCCCATCAGCCCGTTCCATCTCTTCCAGACTGCGGGGTGTTTCTGATATTCTCAGCCTGAACTGTGGGATCCCTGCTGATTGCCCAGGCTGGGGTGCAGACTTGAGTGCTCCTTCACTCTTTGATTTTGTAATCTAAGGGAAAAAAAGATCATAATACATCACAGTATAAATACAGACTCAATTATAGATAGAAACAAAACCAAGCACTTGATAATTACCTAAGTGCCCAATGGTACCATGCAAAGGTGGGTGCTAAGGCCTCTTTTATTTTATTTTTTTTATTATTTTTTTTTTAATCACAGTTCTTGTTGCGACCACAATTTAAACAAACTGTTTCATCTCTAATGAAAAACTCTGTATACCACTATACTATAAAGATTTCCTGCAGTCTCATTGGTGTGGTAAATGCATCACACAACAAAAAAAAAAAAAAAAAAATTGTTGCAGATAGGAAAAAGAAAAGGACGTGACCTCAATATCTTGACACTTGATAAAGAAAGACAGCACGAAAACCAAACCACAATTAAGTATTTCCTCTTTTAAACCCTGCATATATTTTTGCTGTCATTAGATTTGTTTGAGAATATTTTCCAGTAGGTTTTGTGTACAGAAGAAATTAGGCATACTGTAAAATATCACTCACCAGAGTTTCCAAAGATATATAGTTATTGTGACCAGACACCACCAGAAGCAAACACTTGTAGAATCCTTGCATGCCAAGCCATAGAGCTCAGTAGGATCATATATAACATTTTTTTTATTTTTTTTTTATTTTATTTTTTTTATCGATCACAGGGAGAAAAAAAATAAAGGTTACGAATGGTGGTTGTTCTGATTGCTTCTGCTCTCCCAGGCCATTGACATGACAGATCAAAGGGTTCATTTCATAAAATAATGGCAAAAAAAAGGCTCTGTTAATGACCTTCCTGCAGCAGTTTGTCAAGTGCCCTCCGCTCTGCATTAAGAAGCTCTACGACCCGAGGCATGTATTGTCCATTTCATTGGATTCAAAAGGCGATGTGGCTCCTACTTAGCATTTTCTAATTGTATCTAATGAGTAAAATCAATGAGAGATGATGTCACAGTACTAAAGCTACACAAGAGGTGGCTAAATTAGTCAAAACAATTAAATTTTTTGTTCTTCCATTTTTTAACATTAATAGCAACACAGTAACATTAAATAGATTATATGGCTACTAAAATCACTTTGACTGACTTTGTTTTTAAATCCGCATTACACCGATAAGAGATCTTACAACAATGACATCCTTCTGCACTTCTGGAAATGTTTATGAACAACAGAGGCACTTATGGAAATGTTTATGAACAACAGAGAATATTAGGCCTACTTGTTTTGCCTTGTTCTCATGTTATGTTTGTAGCATCAATATTATTAAACCCTTTGTTAAGATAAGTTTAAGATACCTGTGAAATTTAAGACCCAAAATAAGGTTGCTCTTTAAGGAACTGATGTGGTACATTTAAGGCTCTGAAAGAACTGGCTACTAATAGGTACTGTATATTTCAAGAGAAATGGTATGTTCAATGCAACAAAAACATGAAAACATCTTGTTATTGCACTACACACACACACAGCTGCAATTGTCCACAGGGATAAGTGCCTGGCCAGTAGAGTCTGCTGTAGCATGATGAGGAGAAACAGTCTCTTCTGATTTTGCCTCCCTTACCTGAGGAAGCACTAGAGCCAACATGATGCTCCCTTGGGCGAAGACCAACGACTTGGCACAGATCACCCTGCACACCACGCAGGCGTGCTTTTACCAGGAAAGCCACTCAGAGACCCCAGGGATTAGCTATTTTGAAGATCTAATATTTCATTTCAATTAAGACACATTTAGAATTAAGGCTTTCAAGTTTTAAACGTAAAAATATAAAAATCTTAAACACCTTAGTATGCTGATAAATGTTTAAAAAAAAAAAAAAAAAAAACCTCATTTTGCCTCAGGTATCTGTCTACACTGCCTAAAAAAACTACAAATTGTTCCAGGTTCATACTCACCGCCACTCTGGTTTTTTTACACAGAAGATGAAGTTTGCCAGGTGTCGGTCCAAGTCATTGACAGGAATGTCTTTCATTTCTCGTTCCTCTCCAGTTTCTTTGAGACACGAATGTACCAGCACTACATCAAATTTCGTTTTTTTTTGTTTTTTTTTCCTGGTATTCTCATTTTGTTTTTCATAAATGAACATTTCTCTAGTAAAGTGGTCTCAGGTCAAGTATAATCTTGTACAGGAATATGCCATTTTGCTGTCACTACTGCGTTATGCCTTTTTTTCCCCAAATGGCTAAAGATGCAAATATAGCCTTCATCCATGTTAGATAGACAGATAAATAGATAGATAGATAGATAGATAGATAGTGATAGAGTCAGATAGACAGATAGATAGCGATAGATAGACAGACAGAAACTTGAATTCTGTATTGAAATGTGCATCTGTGTCATTCATTAATTTTTGGAAAAGGAAAAACGGTCAATTTTTACAGTTCCTTTTAAATGTTCAATGGTATAATCTGTAGAATATCCACACAAATGTTGTCAGAAACATTGACTCCTGATACCTACCCTCTTCTTTCTTGGAGTTGGAGTTAGCACCTCTGTAGCAATTCCTGCACCTAGGACTGGATGTGACTATGAGACTGAATGAACCATTGCACAATTAATTTCTAAATAGCCTAACTGTCATCATGTTAAAGTTTCTTCTCATTCATCATCTACTAAATAGACCTGGTCTCAGGTCATCATCTTTTCTGGTCATTCATAGAAATCCAACTTGGAACATGGACTGTTTTCTTTGAAATGAATAACTGGACAATGAACTTGTTGCTCTGTTATAACTATTTGACTTGGTCTCAGATTTTGCTATAGCATGTTCTGATGTTTCCTGCCTCGGATGCTGTGTAGACAAAACAAAAAAAAGTTTCCTTCTCAAGAGGGTCTCCTAGTAAAATATTCTAAACAAACAAAGCAATGGTTTAATATATTATTTTTTAATATTATTTGTTTATTTAGCAGACGCCTTTATCCAAAGCGACTTACAGACAGTAGGGTGTATGAACTATGTATCAGCTGCAGAATCAATTACGACAATATCTCCCCCAAAAGAAGGAGCACAAGTGATTTGCACAAAGTCACACAATGACTGAGCTGGGATATAAACCGGGGACCTCCTAGTTACAAGCCCTTTCTTTAACCACTGGACCACAGAGCCTTAGATTAAGATTAACCTTTCCTGTAAATGCTGTGTTGAAATAGCATTTGATCAACTGTATTGCAATACAAACAGCCTGCTCAAACTGTGCTATCGAACACTGCAACGGTTTGCCAACTTGCAATAAATTAGTTAATTGTGCCATAAATCTCCATAAAGAAAAAATGATCATATACAAGCTGTACAGGAGCAAGTCCAAATAAACAAAATAAATGCCAGAGCCTCTAGCTAGGCTGGATGCCCAGAGGACACACTAACTGCCCATGTCTATACCGGTAGTAGAGTTCTCAGTATTAACTACTAACTAGTCAGAACACATCTTATCCCTTAAAATGCTAGCAAAATATAGGTGTTTTTTTATTTTATTTATGTTAAAAACAAATAAAAACACACTAGATTGAAAACAATAAAAATGTAATGAAGTATGTTTCAGTTATCTGGGTTTTTATTTATTTATTTATTTTTTTTACTGGACTGCCACATTGAACTAAAGGGCATCAATTGTTTTGTCCCAAAAAAATGTTCTTTAACAAATCTGATCTGGTCTTCTGGTCTTGTATGTAAAAAGTTTTAGTGGACTTTGAGCATACACCTTATTAAACTTACCTACTTTTTGTTAATTGTGTGAATATTCAATATTAAAAAAAAAACACCTTATATTGCACAATAGCATTGCACTACCCTTGAGACTTTAAAATGCCAATACAATGAAATCTTGCTTTACAATTGCCATAAGTGATTTGAAAAAAAATGTATGTAGGAAATTCACTTTGAAAGCTAACTGACCTTTGGCTATTGTTTGAGCCCCTTTCTTGGCAGTTGTTTAATGTCATTGGCTTCTTTTTAACATAAACAAAACTGCATGACCCTGTGTGATTCCAGCTAACGCTACCCTTGTTTATTTTACACCAAAATACCTGGAAATGCTAAGTGGGCTCAGAAATGTGGTTCAAGTCCTTCTCTTGCATTCATTACTGAACCGGGCAGCTGAGACAAGGTACAGTAGTAGGATACAAACGCTCTGACCTAACCTTGTGTACAGTGCTTAAGAAGTTTGTTTAGGGGAGGTCACTGTAGCTGATAGCTTTGCCAGTTTCACATAAAGGGTTTGAACGCTGACCTAGAATCACAGCTGCTTCCCCTTCCTTTCATACTTACTTTGCAGTCAGATAAATGGTACATTAAACAACATACTTACTTTTACTGTAAAGATTTTAGAAATCTCTTCTGTTGGTTGTTCGTTGTCTTCCCCAGACTCAAAAGTTGTTCTGTAGTTCTCTATCAGTTTGGCCATGATTTTATTGCAAATGTCCTGCTCCTTCATACCTTCGAACCCAGAAACGACGCTGCAATAGAAAAAACATTTTGGAATTACCTGATACCATGACTTTCAGTTTGCTTTTGCAATCTTTCTTTGTATCCAAGAGATTATGCAGACATAGGGGCCTATATTACCAAATCAAATATTACCCAGATTTTTTTGTAAATATAATGGTGATGAAACAGCTTATGTAATGAAACTGCATTACATAATTAAACTGATGGATACACATTTTGCTTTAATGAGTTCGTCTGGTTAACTAGTCAGTTAATTTTCGTAAAGTAGGCTATTGTATTATATGATTCAATTGAATGTTGTTATATATCTTTGAGACAGAGAAAGAATGAATCTTGGCTATTAGTCTCCCTCCCGACCTGTGAGGGTGCCATGTAAAGGGAACAGTGTGCCCTGGACTGGATGGTTTGGCAATTCATTCCAGGGAAAGGTGGAAGTTGGCCATCTAGAAAGGGGGCAGAGCCACAGTATACCAAGTCATCACCCCAGACTGGAGGGCATGTGGCAATCGTGGATTGGAGGAAAATCGATTGTACTCGTTAACCAAGTGGGCATGGCTGAAGGTACAAAAAGGGGATGTGGCAAAGCGAATTGTTCCTTTGTTACGGTTGCGAGAGAACTACTGGAGGACCATAGAGTAACCGTGAGTGTTTTGTGTTTGTTTGCTCTTCTCATTGTACAATTTTGTCATTATTAGACGGCTAACATGTTCTGTGAGCTGTCGCTAAAGGCCAGCACCAACCCGGACAGCACTGCACTACTGTTCTCTAATAAATTGTATTTCACCACTTACACGTTAGCACTCACTCTGGACTTGTGATCGTGTGTGTTCTGTGTGTGTGTTTATACCGTGTTTATTATTTCGGGACTGTACCCTGTGGTTTAAACTTTGCAATACATTGCTGTGCGCACTGCGCAAATGTTTTTACAATAAAAACCTGTTAAATATATGTGAATCCTTAGCAGGTCATTATTCAATCTTTGTCAATGGTCCTTTGAAAAAGGCAAAAACTGAGGCAATTCTTACCTACTTGCGATTCACACATTTACTTCAAATACAATAGCAACCCAGTTCGTACCTGACTGTTTAATTCTACAAAATGTTCTACTCCTATTATGATAATGTTGAAAATCAGAGAATTGGCTTGGTATTCTGGAGGTCAAAAGTTAAATGTTTTCCATACTCCTTGTATAAAGGAGTGTGAAGGACAGACAGATGGACAGAAAGCATCATTTTAGCATTCTGTGCTCCACTGTTGGCCAAACCTTTACTTACTAACGGAAGTTGAGCCTGTCCTATTCTTTTTATATAAGAAGCAAACTACATACCAGTTTTTGGTAATTACTGCCCAACATTAGTTTACTTGTTTTCAAAGCTAATCAAATTACTATTAAGCCCATGAGGCTGCAACCTAAACAACATATGTCTCTGCTTCGTGTTGTCTACATATTTTCCGACAGTCAGTGATGTGAAACATCCACACTGGTCATTCTTCAGGTCTGATTAAAAGGGTTCAGTCTTAAATTATAACTCTGCTGAATTTTAAGTGATGCTTTGCATTTAAAAAGGAAAACACACAGATATTACACTGCTAAAATATACTATATTTTACATATCCCTCATAACTTACCTTGACCAATCCTGGACTCTTGATTAGCAGCATGACTGATTCCTCTGTAAAGCATATGTATTTACTGTAAATCTCCTGCACAAACACATAATGCAGAGGGATGGGCTGCACATGCCTTGAGCTTCCCAAAGCTAAGAGCTGTTGAATGTTTTGCTTAATTTCAGCACTGCTCTATTTCAGCAGGAAATAACCTCAACAAGCATGTCCTTTTCATTCTGTTTGGCTATCTGTGGTATTATGCAGCCGGGGGGGGGGGGGGGGGGGGGGGGGGCTAACAAAAGATGTTATCAACAATACAGGACATTTTGAAATCCTCAATATGCATGTCTGACACTTTCTTTTTTTAGACATCATTCAATAAACATATTTTAAAAAACGCTCATAGCGGTAAATAATAAAGCATGGGCTGACCTGGGTGACAGAAGGTAAACAATATGCATATGAATGCCTTGGAAGCAGGTTGTTACAGACACTTTCATCCAAGTTTTTCTGGATTGAACCGTCGGCCCAAATGTTGATTAGATTAAATGTTTCTTCAGCCCTGCTGCAATCTGACTCATTGTGTCTCAAGCAACAAAAATATGGCTAAACAGAATAAACAAAAACATTCTGCGGAAGTGAAACCTCCACACAGGCATGGCTGTGTGTTATTTCGTCGGCCATTATACATTTTGTCTCAAGCAGGGTAAAAGTGTACAAAGAAGATGCAGGAAAGTAACATTCTCGATTTATACTTTTGATACAATAGCTGTTGATAAATACATTTAGGGGCATAAAGAGTAACCACGCTTACTATTTATAGTAACTTCAGGGCAAGAGATGGCAAAAACATAATGTTTTGACTATTATTCATGGCCTTGGGTGTATGTATAAGTTATTTACAGACATGTTTGTACTGGATGCCAATGAATGCATTTGCGTAGAAGAGCGACATGAGCATCTGCACATATACGTCGCTGGAATGCATGCACACAACACACAAACCTAAATAAATCCATGCAAAGAAAATCCATGAAAAGGCAAAAGCCATATGCTGGTAACCTTTAAGGGAATCATGATGAACAATCGTTGCCAGCAACTGTTGCCTATTTGTTTTGTAATAAAAGTAACTGGTTGCTGAAATCTGCTGAAGACAGCTTGCAGCTCTCCTAATGGAAAACCCAGAATTCTCTTTTCTGACATGGAATACAGGAGGAACAGTGTACAAACGGTTTGGAGTGCTATTCCAGGTTAACCACGTAGCTCATCAATCCATTGCCTGTGACCGCTTTGGGAATTACTGTCTTAAAGAATTGCTAGTTCAAAAAAGATGTCTACATTCTACAATCTTAGAAATATAGTCGCTCAGTCATTTTATGTTTATGTTTAAAATGTTATGTTTGTCTTTGCCTTTGTTCTAAAACTTACCAAATATTCAGCTCACCAAATATGTGGTATATGAGTAAACCTTTATGGAAATATATTTTAGTGGAATGGATGTCAAAATGAGACAGAGTAAACGATACAGCCTCTTTTAAATTGCCACAATTTCAATGGACACAACAAACAATTGAGCTGCTTAGCGACGAAAATTTTAACAATGCTTTTCAAAAGGTTCTCATTCCTAAATGTAAATGTGTCATTGAACAAACAGATGGAACCCTATTTAACTTTCATTAACTGGATTAGCGGTGGCTAGAGAATTGAAAAAAAAAATACTACTATGCATGAGTCCAATTTGTAATTAATATTTACTAAAAAGAAAAAGGCTGATAACACAGTGTTATCTGATGACCCCACCATCTTGGAAATGAACAGAGTACTTATGCATCAAATGTTGCATTCATGGTGAGCAGAGCTGGGGTCAATTCAATTTTTGTCAATTCCAATTTTCATCCCAATTCCCTTTTAATCAATTCCTATTCCAATCACTTTACAACAAAGGCATTATTGAGCAAACAAATACTGTATACAACTTAATTAGTTTGTCCAGTAACCTGATAAAGCCTACGGCATAAACCTCAGTAAAGACTATGCTGTAAAACGGAATAAGAATTGGAATTGTATAAAAGGGAGCTGGGATTGGAAACGGAATTGGAATTGTATAAAATGGAACTGACATTGGAAATGGAATTGGAAAAATGGAACTGACCTCCAACTCTGATGGTGAGACGTTTCAGTGCCTTGGATTACTGAATATGACATGCGACCTGAGTTAGTCTGTACTCAAGTTTAAAATAAGTACAGTAACCTAAAATTAGTTCAGCTGGTATGGTACTATCTGACATGTAATTAGTCTAAGGTCATGGCCAAAAAGGCTCTGACTACGGAATTAAAAACTATCAAGGACTGTATTCCAAGTTGCCCAACATTTTATAAACAGAAAACTTTTAAATGTTATCAAAGTAACAAAAAACTAGGCCAACTTTGTTTTATAATATTGATGGCAAATGTATCCTGCCAACACATTATAAATCCTCTTCAGCGCAAAAGTCTTTAGGATCCTACCTGACAGTAAGAAATGGAGTTAAAAACCTTAAGGGTTATTTCTACTTACTGAAAAATGTACAATTGCTATGCAACGATTTGGTAGCGGATTTTAAAAACAACTTTTGTTTACTTAATATGCATTATACACATCAAAAGATAAAATTTGGCATGTGAGTGACATTTGAAGTGTGATTTATAGTATTCACACATTGTCAAACAGTTTCTGTTAACAGGAAAAAATAATAATAATAATAATACAGTGCGTGAACCTGTCTGACGAACCTTCATTCGGAGGTTTAAAACAATCTTCGAATCCCTGGCTAGTGAAAAAACCTACGGACACAGCCCTAGTGATAAAATTAATTGATGATTTTAAAACTGTGATTGCCATGATTTTCCCTCCATTAAAAAGGACTTAATTACTATTTATGTAATTTTGAAAAATTTTAAAGGAAAAATACATTTTTAAAAGATTTCAGGAGGGCAACAGATGACAAATTTAAAGCTGGATAAGATCATAAGGAGTGGGTAGACCAATGTCAGGTCAGTAGCTAAAAAAAGACCTTTAATTACAGGTCAGGAAGAATTTCAGTTGAACTGTAATGTATGAAATTTGGTTAAAGGAGGGGCTCATAGCTGTTCAGATAAATCAAGAGAAATTCAAGGAGCTAGCAAGTTTGGGGGGTTCAGAGATTGACCTTGTAGGTAATGAGAGATGGCAAATCTGAGACAATTTGGATACAGACAGCTGGTGGTCTGGTGGTGAGGGTCAGTGAGATCACATGTCTATTCAGGTCTCCATCTGAACATTGCTATGGAATGCTAGTCGAATACTAGTTAAAGTATAAGACTGGAAAGTCAATGTGAGTGGATGCACTACTCTCACAGCTTGATTAGATGGATGTAAATAAACAGCAATGCACTGTTATTTTCCAGTTGACTAGGAAAAAGCCTTTAGAGATAATTACTAATTGCTCTCCGACTGGAGCTGGGGACTGTTTTTGTAAAAACTTGGCAAAATGATAATCTTGATTTAAAACTGGTGCAGATCTGAAGGAAGGTCAGTCCCTGTGAAGTATATCATGCTTAATTCACATCTATAACCCCTGAAGCCCCACCCCTCAGCAATGCACTTTGCTAACTAGGTCAAAGTTTATTATACTGGTGCATCATTTCATCAAATATGGAAATTATAATGTAATTTCATGCACAACATTACCAGTAATAAAAACTATAAAATGAATAATATCACTTATTTAATCTTCCAAGACTAGAGACTTTTCTTTAAATAACTGTTGATGTTGTTACTACACCTGGGGTTTCAAACAAAGCAATATATCACGTTAAGCAATACAGTATCAGGTGTATGTCATTTGGGTATTCCAGACTGTGACATGCAATATCAATCAGTATGTTTACATGGAACAAGTATTCAGAATATTCAGAGAATTTGGAATACTAGAAAATTCCAAATGCTGTTTACATGCAGGCGGAATTCTCCCATTTCTTTCATATTCAGCGTTTACATGGTAAACAGAATATTCCTTTTATGCCATTAACGCATGCAAATCTTGCTTCCCACTGCAAACCAAGAGTGCTGATGCATATTTGAGTCATTTGTTTTTGTTTTTTCAGTTGTGGAATCTGATATTTTGAAAGTAGATGCTTCTGGGTCTTAATTCAGTGCAATGTGTTGACTCAGATATGCACGTTTATAACGTCAACAGAACCTACAGTAAACATGTGCAGCAGAATAATAACCATAATAAATAAAGCAAATACTGCGTACTTGTGTGTGTATATGCATAATTGCTCTAATTGTATATAAATAAATAAATGTATGCTGTACTGATATGTTTTCTGTATGTTCTTTTGTACTCAAATTGTAAGAGCATTTTATACTGTATCAATACGAGTGGCACTTTAGAAATTTTGAAAAATAAATAAATAAGTAAATAAATAAATAATATGCATGTGATGGGTAATACATTATAATGTGATAACGTACTGATAACATTATTCTCCTTCTGTCTCGTCAGTCAGCTGGTCAGGGTGGCATTCTTCTTCAAACCCCATATCCACACCACGCAGGTGTGATAGTGCACCCTTACATTATAAATACATTTTTCCTTTTTCTTTTGTAATTTTTGCTACGTACTAGTTATATACAGCATTACACTTAATAAAACATTGAATACAACATCTAGTTTTTTATACTTATACATTTTGAAATACAAGTAAAAAGCTGTGTGAATAAACAAACACACCTACAGCAAGTACAGACGTGGGAAAAGCTTGCAGAGGACAATGTACAATATGTGTTTGTTTCTTCTAGTTTTAAAATGTTAAACTCAAGGTTTTTTCCATCGTCTCCCCTTACATTGTATGACATGCGCATGTTAAAGGCACATTACTTTGCTGATGGGGTGCACTATCTCACAGGATGCTACACCGGGTCGGTGAAGACAAAGACGACTACCCAGCATGTCATTCATAAGGGTGAAGTAAGGAAAAATTGACAGATTTGCTACACTTCTGTATATTTATTTTTTTGCTTTGCTTTTTGCTTTATAGTACTGTGCTTTTAAAACTTGACATCAATGATGAACTTGATCCAAAGTTCTCTCAAATCCCCTTCATGATTTTTTCCGCCTCCTTTTAAACACTTCTGCACATCTCTGTTTCTTGCCATCAGTTTTACGACTTTAAAATCCTTAATAAAAGTGATGTTTCCTCAGCAGACCAACAGCTGCTGCGTTTTCTTGCATGTGCCGTCATGTTTATTGCTGTGAGTACTTGTTATTACATGTATATGTTGTGGGTTATGCTTCATATTCCGAATATGCTGTTTACATGGCTTTATATTCCACAAGTATTCCGCATACTAGTGGAATATGCCACCTCCAATAATTTGAATATGCAGAGGTAGAATATTCCTCTTCATATTCCGAATGTGCTGTTTACATGCCGGAATATTCAGTATTCCGAATATTAGTGGAATATTACTGGCCATGTAAACACACTGAATGTCACGAGACAAGCTCTAAAATTTCACTAAATATTCAGCAGCTGCAGACCAATATAAACACTCAACTGAGAATAAATTCAAGACATACCTCACAGTATAAACAAATATCCTACAACAGTATTTTTGTAAGGTGCATGAGTTTACTTCTAACTTGCTTTCTTACAGGTGATGTTCAAAGAAAGCTGTGAAAGATGCTAAGGCTGCCCTTCAAATTGGAGATATTATGGGGCAAGTTCAGTATGGAAAAGGATGTCTTGGTCTCAGTTCAGCTCCTCCAACATGGCATAGGGCAACCCCAGCTCAACGGAGGAAGCTGGTAGTCAATGAGGTGCAAAAGAAGGAAGAGAGGATCAGGTGTATAAAGGCTGTTTCCCAGGCCAAGCAGGGAGAATGGGTGAGATGGGATAGTGTGGAATAACGCAAGATCGGCTGGCAAGACCTACAGACAATGGAACAGAGCAGAATCAGTTTCCTCATCAGATCAACATATGATGTTCTCCTAGAACCTATACCTCTGGGTGGGTGAGGATCCCTCATGTCCTTTGTGTTCATCACCTGCAACATTAAGGCACATTTTGACAGGATGTAAGATGGGTCTTAGTCAAGGATGGTTTACTTGGCGCCATAACCAGGTGCTGCGATGTTTGGCCTTAGCATTGGAAGATAAGCGTAACCTAACCAATAAGTTGCAACCAGTTCCATCAAAGCATTACACACAAAAGATAATATTCCTCTGTCCAGGAGAGCAACCACCAAGAAAAGGTGTTAAAACCAAGCCTCGCCCAGGACAACTGGAAGCTGCTAGAGACTGGAAGATGTTGGCAGATGTTGGTCAACGACTTATTTTTCCACCTGAGATTGCCACCACTAACCTTCGACCAGACATTGTCTTGTGGTCTGGATCAGCACGCCTTGTTCATCTGGTAGAGTTAACAGTGCCATGGAAGGATGCTGTGGGTGAGGTGTATGAGAGGAAGAAACTTGGGTATGCTCAACTAGCTGCTGAAGCAGAACAGCGAGGATGGAGAGTCCGAGTTTACCAAGTGGAGGTGGGTTGTCGAGGATTTGAGGCACACTCTACAACCCGGTTTCTCAGAGATGTCGGGTTCAGTGGCCAAAAATTGCGCTGCACAGTGAAGAACTTATCTGAAGCAGCAGAAAGGAGCAGCAACTGGCTGTGGTTGAGATGGAAAGATTCTGGATGGGGATCTCAAGCACAACAGAAAGAAAGCAATGCTGATGTACGGGCAACGAAGCTGGGCCAAGCTGAGCGGCGGATGGAAGGGGGTGATGCTGGGACACCAGAATCACTGTTGAGCCCTCTTGAGGTGTCGTTGGCTAGTCGACGAAACACCCCGAGGATGGAAGGTTCCCACTTGAAGACCCCAGAGATGTACCCTACTTAGCTCAATCCAGACGGTTGTCATGCTGATGTGCTGGGGAGACCGCACTGGGTTGAGCCCCGGAGCCAGCATCACAGCCGTTGTGTGTGCTGATGCGCTGGGGAGGCAAAATAAGCTGATCCCTGGAGCCAGCATTATACGTCAGCAATCAGCACCAGATAGAATGATATCTACATCATCAGATGGAAAGCAACGCAAATGGATGGAGATGCAGATGGATCACATTAGTTTACTGTAAAGCTATGTCTTAGTTGGTGCTTATCTTGGCGAGAGCCGAGTTCAAATCAGCATGAAGTTTAACATCTACTCTCATGTAATGGAAATCAGGGTATAGTGTGGTTACAATACTTGATATGTGGAAAATGAAGCACAAAGGTACAGCAGAATGTAATAAAAGCTATCAAACTGGGAGACAGTGACACCTAGTGGTAAGACTGTGGTGTGTGTGTGTGTGTGTGTGTGTGTGTGTGTGTGTGTGTGTATATATATATATATATATATATATATATATATATATATATATATATATAGTTTGTTTTCAAATTTGCTAGAAAAACTACAAGTTTCAATAACATTTCTCATGACTTTTCATGGCCTTTGGATTACAAACTTCAGTTGGTTCAACTCAAATGATATTTGGTTTAAGCAGCTCCACACATTTAAAAGTACACAAAAAATGACTTTGTACATGCTTTGCTAGTGAAATAGTAGAACATCACGACATAACTGATGTTGCTCTTTTATCATCTAAACCCATTTTCAGTTTGATCTGATGGCTGCCAAAAATATTTAGATCTGATTTAATTAGATCTTGTCGTAGTGAGAATGCATCCTGTCTCAAATAAATGTTTTCAATATCGCTAGAGCCAAGCATCTAGAGGAAAAAAAAAAGGTTTAATGATAGAATTCTTTTGAGCTGGCACTGTATTTACTAGCATGTCAAACGCTACAGTGTGATGATGTTAATTTTTGCTTGTTTGTATAAACCTTTTAATTTACATTATACAGAGTTTGTATCCCTGCTGCTAAATCTATGTGGAAGAGGAATCTTTCAATAAATAAGTAAATAAATAAATAAATTAAACAGCTGTTACTCCAGTTAACTGATTAAGTCTACTATGGGGATAAGATTTACCAACACCATTTTCTCTTTGCTATCGACAGTTTATAAATTAGATACTGCCGCACACATTGGCTGACCTATAATACTGTTATCATTCCCACTGTAAGACTATATCTACCATGTTCAATCAAATATTCCACCATGCTCTTCATCAGGCCTGGAACGCATTGTGTATTAGCCCTTGCTGCTGAAGGTCTAGCAGAGAAATGCCAAATGCTTTCCTGGACCCTAGGCCTTTCTGCTTGATCAGTGGCTGCTGGACAATCTTCTTCATATTCTCTTTCAGTTGCACTGCAGTTATGTTGTGCTGCAGAGAGCAAAGAAATGGGGACCAGTCAATCACTTTGACCACAAGTGAATCCATGAGAATCAGATCATAGTCACTACACTGTAACATAACAATACAGTGTATTAACAGATGCAAACGTGAAGTC
This sequence comes from Polyodon spathula, assembly GCF_017654505.1. Taxonomy (NCBI): domain Eukaryota; kingdom Metazoa; phylum Chordata; class Actinopteri; order Acipenseriformes; family Polyodontidae; genus Polyodon; species Polyodon spathula. Next base: position 45,498,960 of record NC_054535.1, on the reverse strand, counting down.
CATAGAGATGTCTTTTCTCAATGGGTAATTCTACTTTCTTGAAAAGCAAAAGGGGAAGGGTGTGAGCTGTGTTCTTGTAACTAGGGCATAGGAGCTGGTTAGTATCTTATGTTTATATTGCTATAGTAAATCGGTGTAACCAAAGAGCTTGAACGCATGAATGCAGGCAGGCATGTATGCTGCCAAGCCATTTTAAGTGGACCTGCCTAAGTCTGCATGGGAGTGCATCTCTGTCACAAAGACGGCTGCAGTGGGTGACGTCAGACCAGAAACCAGGAACCAGGAAATAAACAGAGAGGTCGAGTTTTGGGGAAGCTGAGCGCTTACTTGCGCTCAGCATACAGAACAGTAAACAAAAAGGTTGTAACAAACAAAAACACAGGACACGGCACTTTCGCCAAAACAAAAAGACAAACGAACTATACAGACAAAACACGGTGAGCTTCTATTATTATCTATTATAATTACCTCCGTCTCCAATCCCATTCTCCACTAACCGAACACACAATCCCAAGTGGGTGAAAACATGCTGCTTTTATACAGCTGTACCGAGACTCGGTTGCTAATCAATCATTCAATTGGAGTCAAGATACAACTGCACGTGAATTAATAAAGTGCAATTCCCCATGCTCACATATTATTACATTTTACTTGCACGTGAAGTGCTGTGCAATCCTCATGCCTAAATACAAATATACATTTTAAACACTTGTGTTACACACACCTGTTTATATCCTGTGTACCAATGACTATACACCAACATTAACACACAAAATACAACACAAAATACACACAGGGGCGGGGCACTTTGCCACAATCTCACAGAAGACTAAGATCATTGGAAATATGCTTTTCTTTGCTTTTTTGAATTACCATGAGGAATACAAAAAACAATTAGTGCATGTTAATAATGAGTTCCTTCATATTGAACATGTCATGGCTCAGACGTAATGTAAAACAGTGTTTTAAAGACATTAAATGCTTTTAGAACCGGGATCAGGATACAATATGCAATTCAGCAAAGACATTCCACAGGAATCTCATTGCATATTATTTGGGATTTAAAACCCAAGTTTATCTGAACACATTACCATCTAAAGCATCTGCTTTAAACAGATATCTCTAATCAACTGGAACAGTAGATTTACATGTTAGAATTCAGTAATTAAAAACTCTGTAAAACTAAACCACAGGTCACCCCAACTTATCCTACAACTATTTTTAAAATGTAACTTTAACCCTTTGCGGTCCTATGTCGGACCTGGTCCGACATTACAATGTTCCCTTTCCAGTCCAATGTCGGACCCTGTCCGACATCATCAAAAAGACATCAAGCGTAGGTCTCTAGTTGTTTTTTCTCCGAAACAAGTCGAGAAAACCTTTCAAAGGCCGAGTGAGACTGAGACAAAGGCCGAGAGAAGCCGAAAAAAGGGGCAGATCTGAGCAATACACATAGCCCCTGCACCACAGAGATAACACAAACATCAACAAACAAGATAGCTGCATCCGCATCCAGAACTCAAGGAATATCACAGAGATTTGCAGAGCTTTTTGAGATGTTACAGTAATAAAATAATGATTTGGATCGCACTATTGAGGAGTTTGATGATGAACTGAGTGATCAGGAGATGATTTATCAGTATGCACGACTATGAAGAGATATATCATAAATACATCGAACAAGGGGTGGGGGAGGGGGCAGGAGATGCAGTACTGAGTTTCCTGTTGATATGCAGTGCCTTTTAAACCTGTTTTACTTTGAATAAAATTACTTTTAAACAGCGTGTGTAAAACAAACTGCGCATGTGAAAATAAATTGGATGCAACGAGCCTGACAGGCGCTGAATAAATGGACTGCAAAGGGTTAAAATAAAGATTTATGAAATGCAAAAACAGAATTGAGAGTATAAAGTGGTGACTGTAAAGACTAGTTCCCCTACCACATCATCAGCATTGCAGTATTCCATATTAGGTTAGTTGGAATGGTGGATATACAGTAATACTCACAGGCTCTGAGGGCCATCGTGTTAAGCTTTAGTGTGCAGAAATATATATTTTTTGTTTTTACACAAAATGGTGAGAAAAAAAAGTAAACGTATTTGTATCTGGTAGAGATATCAAATTAAAACAGGGATATTTCCTTGCATTGCCAGACACTGATGACATATGGTGCAACTGCTTAACTAGATTAATATTATCCCTTGGCCACTTTTGCACTGCTGTTATAGAATAGAAACGAAGGTTGCAATCCACCAAGAAGTGTTGTTTGAATAGTTCTGTTCAGTTTTTAAATAGTATCCTCACAAAATCAACTGACTTTATACCACTCTAACCTGAACAAAGCACAGAAACAATTATAGTAAGTTAAGAATTAATTACTTGATATTGAACATGGCCCAGAAGCAATGTGAAACAGTGTTTTTAAAAGGTGAAATGCTTTCATAACTGGGATCAGTATATAGTATGAAATATACTGAAAATTGTTTGGGATCCAAGTGACTTTATACAACCCTGGCCTGAGCAAAGTACAACCATGTTTAATTAACAAGGTATACTTTGTTAAAGGTTATTTCCACAGTTTTATACTTTGTTAAAGGTTATTTCTGCAGTTTTATACTTTGTTAAAGGTAATTTCTGCAGTTTTATACTTTGTTAAAGGTTACGTCTGCAGTTTTATACTTTGTTAAAGGTAATTTCTGCAGTTTTATACTTTGTTAAAGGTTACGTCTTCAGTTTTATACTTTGTTAAAGGTTATTTCTGCAGTTTTATACTTTGTTAAAGGTTACGTCTTCAGTTTTATACTTTGTTAATGGTAATTTCTGCAGTTTTATACTTTGTTAAAGGTTACGTCTGCAGTTTTATACTTTGTTAATGGTAATTTCTGCAGTTTTATACTTTGTTAAAGGTTACGTCTGCAGTTTTATACTTTGTTAATGGTAATTTCTGCAGTTTTATACTTTGTTAAAGGTTACGTCTGCAGTTTTATACATTGTTAATGGTTATTTCTGCAGTTTTATACTTTGTTAAGGGTTATTTATGCAGTTTTATACTTTGTTAAAGGTTACGTCTGCAGTTTTATACTTTGTTAAAGGTTGTTTCAGCGGTTTTATACTTTGTTAAAGGTTGCTTCAGCAGTTTTATACTTTGTTAAAGGTTACGTCTGCGATTTTATACTTTGTTAAAGGTTATTTCTGCAGTTTTATACTTTGTTAAAGGTTACGTCTGCAGTTTTATACTTTGTTAAAGGTTGTTTCTGCAGTTTTATACTTTGTTAAAGGTTATGTCTGCAGGTTAAGTAAGTTTTAAAAACCTAATATTGTAGCATGTTTATAATCCCCACTTCTAGTAGCATACTGCCTTACTGTTCTCACCATTGACGAGGGGCTGAATGTGCTCTGGAGATAATTGTGTCAAAGCTCTTTGCACACTGACAAGCTTGACTGAGCAGATGTGACTTAACCATGCTTCCTCCAAAAGACATATCTAAAACTTAACATTTGTATTATTGGGTCCATGGGTACCTTAAGTGATATTAAAAAGAACTGAAAAACATTAAAAAGTTAAAAAGTGTTAGATGTTTAAACTGACAGGACTAGTGCTGCAAGAACTGATTTGGATTAAGCTCGCCACAAAAATCAGGTGCTGACAATCAGGTAAGGCTCAATGGTGTTTGGCCTAATTTACCATTCCAAGTGAATCAGCTGAAGGGCAGCTGCTTGGATTCGTGGTGACTGTTTTATTTCTTAGACTCTGTGGAGAACAGCAGTCCACACAAATCCAAGTGGCTGTTTCTTCACCTGTTTCACTTGGAATGGTAAATGATCCCAATCAACATCAATGGCCATCACCTATGGTCAGCTTGATGATATGATGTCATATCATATTTCTGAACAGCAAAGCAATGCATAATTTCTGTCAAACTTGCAACTAAAAAAATACATGTTTTATTTTTCTGTTAAATGGGAGTAAATCTAATATTTGCATATTTATATTTTATCAAATAATTTAGTTATATGGCTCTATTAACTGAAAAGATGTGCACAGTGTATACACCTACTTTTATCTATTTTTTTTAAATTTAAAGCTGTCCAAATACTGCCCATGTAGACTATGAAAAAAGTTAATGCACAACACATGTCCACAGCATGCAGAAGATCCCACTGTAGGTCGACCTCCAACAACTGGATGACGTATCTTTTTAGCATGTTCCTCTCACTCTCAGTGGGTAGCCATTCCATTTTTACAAGAAGTGCATTAACTTATCAACAGCTGCACTGACATTTCCACACTGTGCTAATCAGTCAATAAATACGCTATTCACTTCACTGGGGGGGAACAGTTGTCACTGTTGATAATTTGAGATAAAAAAAAAAAAAACAACATCTACGAAGTGCCCGTAAAATGCAAAGTGCCAAACCGCATCACATGACCTGCTTAAAACAATAACAAAAACATTTTGGTACTTGCAGTCGGACATTAACTAAAAAAAAAAAAAAAAAAAAAAAAGGTATGACAGTAGACCATGTTTGTTATTATATTGGCATTTTGCTTGATAATTCAGTAAATCTGTGTTTTAAACTGTTAATACAAATCTAAGACTATCCATTATCCTAATATTACAGAAAACTATGTATCATGTTATCTAAAAGCTAGGACTGCATTATACTATTCAAAAGGACAGAACTAATCTGTCTGTTCAAAGTTATCATATGTGATACTGTACAACCAAAATGTTTCCAAGAAAGTGCAATACAGCAGTCAGACTGCAGCTGTCATTTTTTTACTACACATTGTAACTGGCATGGCAGCACTCAATTGCACTGCTCTGCAAAAAACAAAATTTCTTTAATTTTTTTTAATAATCTATGGGTTTTGCCTGTTATATTAAAATGTCATACTAGAAAGTAAAGAAATTTAAATGCGCAATGCGTGTTGAGCTGTCTGTGCGAATAGGAAGAGTTGACGACAGATACTAAAAAGAAAAGCATGACTCAGTAACTCTGAAGGCATGGTAATTACAAAAAAAAGCATTCTGTACTGCCCTACTTTTTATGTAAAATGAATTACAACAGTCTGTTTGTACTTACAAAGATGGCCAAGGCTCCTGCCCCCATTCTTTCAAAAAGAGTTTGCACAAACTGTTGACGCTGCAAGCAACCCAAAATAATTCCAACAGGGTCTATCCCACTGAAGACAAAGAGTGGTCACTGGGAAAGGTAACATCTAACCATGAGGCAATTTGTTTGAGAAGGTCTTTGCAGAAGGTTTGAGTCTGCCGTCAGGGATTAGTCCCTTTCAGTCTGAAATCCAAGCTGTGCGCTCCTATTGGCTGGATCTCCTGATCACGTGATCAGGAAAAACTTTCTGTTTTACCAGTATTTTTTTAAATCTTGGTGTCTGAAAGGGGAAGGTCTTGATGTTGCTCAGCAATCAGATTTTATTTAGAGTCCACTATAATTTCATGGCCAGGTGGGGATGGTAGTCGATATACATTAAATCAGAATAATGCCTGTCAGATTCTGCTAGTTTCTAGGTAATTAACACCTAAAATGAAAAACAAAAAGTATGGTATTTTTATGTGACTAAGATGTTTTCACAGTGATTACAGTACTGTAACCTGTTCACAATTGAGATTGAAATAAAACTAGGGCATGACCACTCACAAAGTTAAAGTTGCATTAAGCTCTTTGTGATGGTGGTCCACTATGAAAGGCGCTATATAAAATAATGATTGATTGATATTCTGTCAGTAACCTTTTTATGAGGCTTAGCAATGCAAGAACAATGTCAACCGCATGTAAGCAACCTTCAAATTAACATTCTGGGTTCATTACTAGTTGTTATATACTTTGCCCTTTTCATGCAGTTCGACTAATGGGAAACAAATTAGCACTGGAACAAATAAAGCTTGTCAATTGTGTGTAGAATACATCTACTGTATTAGTACTGGGGGGTAGAGCCTGACACAGAGGCTGTCCTTGCAGCTTTCTTATACTAGCTGAGTCCCAAAAGCCCAACAATGAAGAATGAAGGCAAGTAAACACCGTGATGGTACTTCACGTTGGTCCCAACAAAAACTGCATTGTTCACTTGCTTTTTTAAACGACAAACAGTTTGCTGCCGCCGTTTTATTAATTTTTATGTTTTTTGTTTAACCTAACATGATTGCACTGTTTTTAGCAACTAATGTCATATTTTCAAACTCTTTACTTAATTTGTAGCGGACATATACTAATCAGCTGTTAACTACAATGTATTGCTGTACCGTACTGTAAAAGAATGCCTTTTTTGTAAATTTCTCCATATAAGACAGTAAGTATTGGTTTAGAAATATTTACATCATGTAAAAAAACGTATTAAAACTTTAGATTTACAAACACACCTGGCGACTTAGCCACATACCCTAATGTAAACGTCAAGCTTACCTCTTAGTTGGTCTTTTGTTTTGTTTTTCTATTTTCATTCACCTAATATACCTTCTCCTGATGAAACAAAAATACACATAGCTCGACAAGGGTGTCCCTCCACAATGTAACGGTAACAGCATTTACCAAACACAAACAGCCGTGCACCCAACTTGCCTAAACTGAGATCACGTGACACGTTGAGGGTTAGCAAGTAAGGCAGCGCGGCACAAAGGACGAAGGCGGGAACGTTCGCAGTGTTTGGCTAGTTGAACGGTTTACTGAACATTCAACGAGCATTTAAAAGTGGCGCTTAGATCAACTTCGGATTTAGCTGAACTAATGGCTTCATCAATCATATTAGACGAATTTTTGGATGATAGCAGACCTTAGTAGCGTTCAGTTGGTTGAAATTTTTAACGTAACGTCACTTAGATAAAAGCATCGGCCTAATAAAAAGGTTTTGTATTGAGTAGCCTAATAAAACATGAGAAACTCTACATGGCTTTAACCCTAACAGGTAAAAAAAAAAAAAACAAAACAACAACAACAACAACAACAACAACAAAAATCACAGTAAACCGTGCAGCAATGGGCAAAGTTGGTGTTACATTCACCAACTTTGTTTTTTTTTTGCTGGTATCAGCCTAGATTCAGATCATTCATGTTTATTATTTGACGTCCCTATCAAATATTTATGTTTTATGTACAATTTAAAAGGAAGTCTACAATAGCCCCATCAATATTCAACTTAAGAACTACAATAATCTATTAATACTTGTTCCCCCTGAAAAGTATGAATCCTGGTGACATGTTCATGTGTACTGTGATCTAGCAAAATTTACAGGTAGCAAGTCAGTTTGTCACAATGGGCAAGAGAGCACATCTGAATTATTCATAGAGGGTCAAGAGTGGGTGCTCAGTTGACAAGTACTTCTGTATGTTAGATGCTCATATCACAGACATTAATTATAACATCCGTTATACCTCCCAATTCCTCAGGAGGAATTAGAGGCTGTAAAGATTGTGGAATAATTACAATTTGTAAGACTATGAAAACAGTTGTTATCCATAGTCCCACCAGTTTCACAAAGAGCTGAGTTTTTCCACATCAATGCAATGAAACATAATTGTTATGTTAAGTCACTTATTTTGCACTGTGGCCTATGTAAGCTTAAGAGCAATGCAAATTACTCAACACGCACAAATAATGAGCTGCAATCATAATAATGAGGGTTGCAATGAACACCGCATGTGCATCATAAGATTTATTTAGCAGCCACACTTACAGCCCAGAGGTGGAGTGAGCTAAGAGTACAGAAAGCAGTAGGCTCTATATGAGATTTATGGAGCCCAAAAATCAAACCAAACAAAAAAATATGTCAGAGGAAGGGCAGCAAAGTCCTCACAGAAAAGAAAAGAAACATTTTCTTAGTGGAGAAATGCAGTACTGTTGGTGTTACAGGATGACAGTCAACCAGGTGATGAAAAGATGAAATTCAGCAATTAGGTCTAGGATGTCCTCCAGAGTGAGACGATAACACCTAACCACCAAATCCCAAACAAAGTGACCCTGGGTTTGAATATGCAGGGTGTTCTCTGTCTTGCCCTTCTCTTCCAAAGGTTTTCTTGCCTGTCAACAAGAGTCAAGCTTCACCTCATCATGAAGTATACCACAGCAGCCATCCTGAGGCCAATGACAGGTCTCTGAAGGTGTGTGCTTTTAAACAGCTCTTAATTACTCACTTCTACAATGGCTTGCACCTTGTAAGAGGAGGTGCAAAGTTTTCGGAGGGTCGGCAATTACCCAAGTGCAAGGCAACATGCTTAAATCTCACCATAATGTTTCCGCCCACTTAGTATTCCAGATCTCCACCCAATCCATGCCCTTTTCTGCATTTGAATACTTTTCAATATCATTTAAATGGATTAATGATGGCAAAATGCTAATTTAATAGTAGATACAGAAAGCCAGGTGAAAACCATTCTTTACATATGTCATATTTTTAGCGGCCGCTAAACAAGGTTTGCGTGTGCAAAACGCCAATTTTGGCCAAAATAGGGGTGTTTTGCAGCCGCAAATCACTTTGCATGTATAATTAACAGCCACTAAAACTGATGTGTAAAACTTATTAACAAAAACCCAAAGATTTAATTTAGTAATGTGTCATTAAACCGCTTGGTGTGCACCTTAGAAAGTCTGGTCACCCAGGTGCAGAACCTCCGATACACAGAGTACGTTGTTGTTTTTTTGAAATTTAAAAAACAGGGTTGATTTTGTGGAAGGAAATTGACAGAAATTGCTTTCTCTCATGTACCAATACTACAACATGGATTAATAACTACGTACTGTGAAAGGATAATATCTCAGTCCAGGCTGGTGAATGTCAGGAGGCAGACCCAGACTGCAGTTTAAAAGTGCTATGCATATTTTATTTAACAACAAAGAAAACAAAAGGTTTATACAAAACAAAAATACTTTTTACTGTCAGGCTGGGCATTATTCTTCACTCACAGTCCCAGAAACACAGTATATACCCTTCCAAATCTCACCCCCAAACAAAGGCTCTAGCTCCCTTTATATAGCATGTGGCTGGGCTTAATTGATCCTCAATTAATCAATTACGCTCCAGCCACATTTTGCACAGTGTTTTGGCAGGGATGGAATTAACGCTATCCCTGCCAAACTTAAATACAAAAATAACAAAACACACAGAAATTTACACTGGCAGGGCTTTTGCCCTGAAACAAGTATGTTCTGAACTACAATAAAAACAAGACTGTTTATCAATGTAATCACTAACAGTTTTATGAGAAGACATTATATTTAATTGTAAATACTTTAAAAACTCAGTTAAATTTGTGTATCAGTTAACTTTATTTCCTCTTGTGAACTCATAAACACCTTATTTTTTCACAAATAAACTTGTCTTTGGCGAGGGTTTAAAATTAAGTTTCTGCACACTGCCAGCTTAGACGTCCATCTCATTCTTACTAAATTTGCATTTCAGGATTGTTTTCATCGAAATAAATACATAGCCTACTTTTTAAATCAGTAATAAAAATATGTCAGTTCTGGTTTAAAAAAAAAAAAAAAAAAAACATTCCCCTACATCGGGGCCCCTTGAACTGCTTGGGGCCCTGAGCAATTGCTTAGTCTACTTATGCCTAGCGCCGCCAGTCTCCATCTCTGAAACAGACTCCCTCTGAGATTAATTGAGCTCACTTCCCAATCTTAGAAGCCCAGCTGCACTGGCGTTGTCCTCTGCCAGGAAGGTTCTTTGTGAACCAGGGGACTCCCAGCTAAATCTATCAATTTCATTTTCCCATTCTCAGCTCTAGGTTCCCCTTAGGGGAATTATCGGTTTGGTCTCACCTGCATCAGATCTCCATGAGTCGGGAAACTCTGTACTCATCCCTAAGATACAAAAGCACTTCCATTCTCAATTCCTGAGGTTCTTCCTCCACGCAGCCCTTGCTCCTGTCAATGAACCGACATTTAAAGATGCCGTGTAAAGCCACGGTCATCCATGTTCTGTCTCTAATCTGTGCCCATGTTCATTTTGTCTGGTTTGTTTATGGTTTATTGACATGGCAGTGACCATAAAAATCCACATTATCATCTTCTACATACATAGAGGTTTAGCCTACACTGATGGAGAAATCCTTAGACCCGTTTACTGCCAGATTAGAATAGCAATGATTCGTTATTGAAAATTGTTTAATGGAAATAATACAAAAAGTTTATACAGAAGTTCTGAAAACTTGTATTGATAAATTAAACAACATTCTGTCCTGCAACAAACCTTTTTTTTTCCATCCATGTATGTTCATTTACAGAAATAAACAAAAAAAAAAAAAAAAGAAAACATGCTCTTCGAAGAAAAGCATCAGGTTTGGTCCCTATATCATTTTTTATTTATATTGTATGTGAAAATGAATTCAGCTTTTAGCATAATATTTCCTAATGCCACATAAAACAGCAATGAAAATACAATGCCCACACCAAGTAGGGAACTCACAGGAACATTTCACAGCAATTCTTCATGATGTTTTATTGATATTTAATATGATATCTAGATCCTCATGCAGTCAAAAAACATTTGACATATTCATTAATTTAAAGCACAAGGAAAGTTACATCATAACAGCTGTTCTTTTCATGACTGAATTTCCTAGTGTTGTCTTCAGTCCAGGCTATAAAGGCAGACACTGGTAAAAACTGAGGGTTTTTTGTCTGTAAAATGAAAAGTGAGAAGTCTAAAACGGTTTTGGTTTAGTCATCCGTATTTTGCTCTTTTCAGACATAAACATAATTCATGTGGCTTCATATATGGATACCTATTTTTACTAGCAGACACACTGTTTAAGCCACACTGTGTGATTTCACACCAAAATGGATGTTTATTTGTGCTTATTTATCTGTAACTGTCTGAGAAGCAAAAAAAAAAAAAAAAAAAGGTTAATATTTTTTTATTTATGATATGTCAGATTTGATGGTTATTTATTTATTTATTTATTTATTTATTTATGTATTTATTTTTGGGCTAACATTACAGGGAAGAAAAAAACTGATTTGAGGCATTCTTGGTTTTATTAAGATATTTTTTTAAATACTAAAAGACTTACTTAGTAAAATCTTAGATGAAACATTCAATGTGAAGTCTTTATCAACTTCTACATGTATTATATATATTTTAGGCACAATATTGTATGTGTGTTTCAAGTTATTTATTAAGAGCTTACTTTGACAATCCTGACCTTGTTACCAACAGTATATACATGCATGTTGCTGTTCTGATGCATAGTAAAACCTGGAATGGTAAAAGCTATTAGAAATCTAACAGTATTTCTATCCCTGGCCATGCCTGTTACTTTGTTATAGCTTTATTCGAACTCAGAGTTTCACAGTATGGATGAATTACCTGACAGGCAGACTTGAGTTCATCGGAGGTCTCAAACCCTGCACAGACCATGAGGGGGTCTAACCTGGTTCCACCAATACATAGGTTTGCTATAGGTTTCATAAGGCACAATCGGCAGTGGGGTCTGATTTAGCTAGACAGGGCAGCAGCAAACATGCTACAGTCGAAAAAAGGACCTTAAAGGGAATAAAAAGGTGTTGATTGATGATAATTTTCCAGTGAAAATCACTATAGGTTATGTGCTTGTTTCTTAAACAGATGTTGTAATGACAGACCTTTTGCTTGACTAAAGGTTTCTCCCCCTGGGATTTCACTTTATTAAAACATGCAGTCAGAACTACAAATAGAAATGCATTGTGAATATAACACCCATTACATGACAAGAGGGATGTATTTGTCATTGACTTGGATTAGGATTCCAAATGTGTATTCATGTGATACACAGGACACTGTTGACTCTAATACAGGACCTGAAGCAAATAAAGACCACGTGCCATATAGTACCGGTAGCTATAATGAGAGGATGCATCTAGTTAATTGGAAACAATAGCCTCTTTTGAAAGCTTGTTATATCCTTGTGCACTTAATGCACTCTGTAGTTATCTTTTAACTGTAGTTACTGCTTAATTGTGATTCACACTTATCTATAATTATTGCTTGATTACAGTCTGTTGGGACCCCAAGATAAAAATGATTAAATTAATTAAACATGACCTAAATCCACATTTGGAGATTTCAGAATAAAATGAACACTTAACCTAATTTGGTAGCATTCGCATGTTCTCCATCATACAGATCCACAGAGTCCACACAGCTACCAAACAGGTTTACATCTTGAAAAAATGTGAATTGCCTTGCTAGGTCCCACTGTAACATATCATGTACAGAGTTTCTGTGGGGGATAGGTGCCATTTGGCCAGCGTGGTGACACAAACTATCCTTGTTAACTGGTAAAAAGACCTCCACAGTCATTAATACCTGCAAAAAGATAGTGTGTCTCTTCTTTAGGTCAATGTACCAAAATGACAGTGGATGGCGATATATCTTATTTGCTAAAAATGAATGTTTCCAGATCATCATGGATCTGCTTCAGAAAACACTGATGTTACAAACTTGTAATACAACATCATTTACATTCAGTAGTGCCAATGCATTACCATTAAAGATCATTATGTAACAGGAGGTGGTTACGTTTATCAGCAAATATTTATTTATAGGAAAATGATACTCAAAGTTTGATAATACAATTTCAGAAATCTGTTGATGTATTATGTTTTGTAGTTAAAACTATTTTTATGTATACTTTCAATTATCAGTATATGCTGCAGGAAGTTCCAAAAAATTGCTAACATGTTAATGCTCTTGGCAGAAAATAAAACAACAAAATACTTCAACCCACGCAGTGCCATATGTTTATGTTCCTAATTTAGAAGTGAACCTGTAGTTTTGCTTGCTATGTGCAAATCCCTACTCTTGTTAATGACTGCAGGCTCTAGCCAACTCCAAACAGGGGACTGGGCCAGTCTAAAACCACTCTAAACTCTGCTGTGTGTAAAACAGCTGTATAACTGCTTGTATCGAAAGTTATAAAATACCCTGAACCTATATTGCTTATTTAATATGATAGAGTGACTTGGTCGTTTTCCAGAGAGCAGCTCTGAAAATGCAGGTGGACAACTTTCCCTGCTGGGGCTCTCAAATTCCACACACAGATGACGTTCTTCCTGTAGATGAGAGGATATCACATGCTGGAAAAGGTTCCTCTTGTGCCCAATAGCTCCTTTACACCACCACAGCCAGAGGCTTCGAGAAAAAAGTATCTAATCAATTAAAAACATGGAAGAAATATTAAAAATGCAATATAAGTGCTACATAATTCCAACCATTTCCTACATTTCACTCCTGAGTCAAAGATACATCTTCATTTACTGTACTAAGGTTTGCTTTTTCAGCAAGGAGAATAGGAAAATATTATTTTTATTTTTTTACTGAATGTAACAGAAGTAAAAAGGCGTTTAGCTTTTTGGAATAGTTGAGACAATATCCTAGATTTCCCATAATGTTCGATCCTGCCTAGAATCTTGGTTCTTACTCCATTTATTCTTTCTGGGAAGGAGTAACTACCATGATTATCTATGTCTGAAATTACATTTAAAAATAGGTTACGGTAATACCAGGAGCTTTAACAAGAGGATGTTGGATAATTAAATTAATGCTTACTGAACACATTCTTCAGTCCTAGCCAAAACTATTGTTTTTTTTTTTTTTCAATTCATGCTCAAGCAAGTAGTGCAGAGCATGTTTCAACTACTGATTATATAGTGCCATAAGTATTTACTTAAATACATTTAAACAAAATGCTCCAATTTGGTACTTATGACTTCCACATATAATATAGAAAATATCAGCATTGTAAGAAGAACATTACCACTATCAATGCAATTCAAATAGTTTTACACCCTTTCAAAATTAAAATAAAGGGACTTGTAGGGACTGTTAAGAATTGGTGGTTTTCATAACCATTGTTGAGGGCTATATATAATCTAAACAGTATTATTCAGCTCTATGTTCAATATGTAGGTAAATTGAATAAAGACCAGTTAGATTTTCATGTCCCTTTATCTTCATGTTTATGAACAAGCCAAAAAATAGTAGTACATCCAGGAAGCACATACTGTTTAAGTCATAGATGTTCTTTTTGATAACTTATCCAGGGGATGTTTGCAGAGGAGCGAGTGAAGACACTGGGCTTCTTGACCACAGCATAGCAGCCAATGGGACTGAAGCTGGTAATGTCACGAACCTCCCATATATAGTTATTGATTGTGGACTGGCAAACAAGGGGCCCTCCAGAGTCTCCCTGTGAAAAAGCAAACAGTTTAATACCACCTATTGTGGATGTTTTCATCTGGAACCACCAGTAGTCAATCCTTTTGCATGTCTCATAGGAAATAACTGGGAGGGCAACTTGACTGAGGCACTGCAACTTTTGGAGCTTGTGAGTTACCTGAAACAACAGGTAGAACAACAACTTAAAATTAAGTATATATTCCTAAAATATCTGTGGTATAGTAGAACTGCAAGTTTTGATCTATTCAGTGAGAGTAAGATATTCAGGGCAAAAATGCTCTGCTGACAGTATATCTGTGTTTTGTCCTATGTCCCTAGTTGGAGGGTAGTGGACAAATACATTTGAACTTCAGATTTTTTTTTTACACAAATGGAATCCCTGATATGTGTAGTCTAATATATGAAATCTGCATTTCCCTGTTGCAAGTACATTTCAACTACATTTGACAAGATGGCAGATCTGACAAATGGCTATTTCATTTGTGTATGATTCTACGGCCATGTAACTAGAACGACTCTGATGACATCTATACAAAGTTTTCAAAATATAGGGAAAGACTTCTTAGTTTTAAACAATCAGTGTTGTATTATTTAGCATTTTTATTACTCTCAATTCTAGGCTAGCTACAGCATTTGTTTTATCATGTCACTTGGTTTTGCAACAGCAGAGGGAGCTTCAGGCATGTCTATGAGTAAAAAGCCATTATCCTGTAGCTGCTGAGGTACACGGGCCAAGGCTCCCATTCCTTATTACTCTAAATCCACTGATAAGAATTTTATTTTGTATGCAGTTATTAGAACAAAAAATGATATATTATGCCCTTCGTCACTTAAGCCTGGCACCCTGGTCTCTTAATTCTCCAATAAGTCGAGGCATTGCTTTTATGATATTGGCAATTTTTGAATGCAGGCAAGTCCTTAAGAGATTTGAGCATTTCATATTTGATGTAGACCACTTCTAATGTGCTGTAAAATCTGTTTGAGGGACTTTTCTGAGTAAACAACCTGTCGGCTCACTATATAGGTGTTCTTGACCATATTCAGACTGCCAGCATTTCAGTGCCCTCCAGGGAATGCGTCCAGGAGAAAAGGAGAACAAGGCTGATAGCTGCAGAGTCACATCAGACTGCTAGTGCTTGACACCTCACGGGCACTGAATTCAGGAATTCTATTCAATGTATTTTTTTATTATTTAAACCCGTTTTAAACAAAACTTTTTTTTTTTTTCGAAAGGTCTTTGTATTGCATTGTGGAGAAACACTGGTATCAGTTTTTTATAAAGAAAGTTGACCTTTTGATGTGTTTTTTTTGTTTGGTTTTTTTACACACTGAATTGAGAGGGTTAAGAAGAAACAAAAGTTACTTACTTGATGAAATAATGTGCTGCTGTGAGGAACCATTTCTTATGAATGAGAGTTCCACCACAAGCATGGAAGAAAAGGTTAGGTTATTACCATAACCCTGGTTCTCTGAAAAGAGAATGACAACCATTACCGAATAGGAAGAGCCTCTCTGACAGTTAATCTCTGATCAAATACAGAAGCTGCCCTATCAGGGCCCTGTTGTGAGGGGGAAGTCCCTCCCATCTCCTGTTGAAGAGGGACGTCCTCTCAGTAGCATATCGCCATTTTCTTTCGAAAACAGAGGTCAGCTGGGGACACGACCTCAAAAGGTAATGGTTGTCATTATTTTTCAGGGAACCAGGGTTATGGTAATAACCTAACATTCCCTTTCAGTTTGAATGATGACCATTACCGAATGGGAAAGCCGTACCAAAGCTGTCGTGGCTCTAGATTACTGACAGTACAGCCCCACGGCGATAGCAACAGAGCCCACATGATGCCTAAGGGCATGCTGCCTTCAAAACTCTAGAGCCCAGAGAGGATCGCAGTCGGTTTGTCACATCAAGGTGGTAAAAATGCACAAATGTCTGACTACGTGTCCATATAGCAGCATTGCATAACTAATCTAAGAAGGCACCATGAAGGAAAGCCCATGAAGTTGCCTGTCTGCTTGTAGAATGGGCTGTAATGTCCCCAGGTAACGGGAAGTCCATCTGTTCATACGCCAAGCGTATCGCATCTGTCACCCAGTGCGCTAGACGTTGCTTCGATAGGGCCTGACCTCTGGAGCGGGACCCGTAGCAGACAAACAGCTAGTTGGACTGTCTCCAGGACGCCGTCCTATCCAAATAACAGTGCGAGCCCGAACTGGGCATAGCGTGTGTTGTCTACGGATCGCCTCTGACTCGTGCGGGGGAGGTCTGAAAGTTTCCAAAACCACTGATTGGTTAATATGGAATGAGGATACCACCTTTGGCAAAAAGGATGGATTTGTTCTTAATGTTACCCGCGAGTCACTTCCAGTGAGAGCCATACATGTGTCATCAATGGGCAGCGCATGAAGCTCACTTACTCGTCTGGCAGACGTAATGGCTATTAAAAATGCCACTTTTAATTAAACAGGGCACAGTTCTGCTGAAGCCATGAGCTCAAATGGGAGAACCATAAGGGCCCGCAGTACCAGTTCTAGATCCCACTTGGGAACCATACTTTTCATGGGAGGTCGAAGCCTCCGAGCCCCTTTAAGAAATTGCACTGCCAGGAAATGTGCCTCAAGGGACAACGAGTCAATTTTGTCATGGCACACTGATATTGTTGCCTTCAAAGTGGAGGCTGATTTTCCTGCGTCAAACAGGTGTTGTAAGAAGGTTAATATTGTCTCAATCGGGCAAGTCACCAGATCGTGACCTTCAGCAAGGCACTAGTCTTGGAAAACTTTCCATTTTATGAGTACTGGGCTCTAGTGCTCGGAGCCTTAGCAGACTGTAATGTTTCTACTACTGCATCTGGCAAACCTCGTCTGAATAGATGGCTCCGTTCAATGGCCAGACCCAGAGTTAGAGCTGGACTGGGTTCGGGTGCCATAATAGCCCCTTCGCTTGGCTCAGGAGGTCCTTGCGCAGCGGGAGCTTCCAATGTCCCTTCCACTGACCTCTTATTCCTCTCCCATTCCAGACCGCTCCCCAGTCCAGACTGGAGGCATCTGTAGTGATCACTTTCCTTCTGTGAGGGGATCCAAGGGGAGATCCGAGGCGCAGATTGCTGGGATGGAGCCACCACTCCAGTGTCTTCCGGCATTGTTTGGACACTCGCACCAGCCGGTACCGATCTCGGACCAGGTGCACCTTGAGCGTATTCACCCAGGCTTCAAGCAGGCACATTCTCAGCAGTCCTAATGGAAGGATTCTCGAGGCGGCTGCCATCAGCCCCAACAACCTTTGATATAGTTTGACCTGTAGGAGAGTGTCCTCTCTGAATAGGGAGAGCGTGTCCTCCAATGACCGAATCCTGTCTTCTGACAGTGAGGCAAGCATGCTCACAGAGTTAAGTTTGATTCCCAGGAACACTGTGGACTGAGACAGTATGAAGTTGCTCTTCTGTTGATGTACTGAGAGCCCTAACTTCTCCACATGATCTATGACCTATTTTGTGTGCGCCCCTACACATGCTTTTGACTGCACGCAAACCAAACAATCGTCCAGATAGTTTAGGATCCGAAGGAGCCAGTGCTGCATTCATGCACTTTGAAAATGTGCGGAGGCACCAGCGAGAGGCCAAATGGCAGCACGCAGAATTCATACGCGTTCCCTTGAAAGGCGAAGCTCAAACATTTTCTCTGTGTGGGACGGATCGGGACGTGAAAATAGGTGTCTTGCAGGTCGATCGATGTGAACCAGTCGCCCGGTTAGACGGACTGTAGGATATGCTGTGCTATCAAAATGTTGAACTTCCTCTATTTGAGGAACAAGTTGAGGACCCTGAGGTCCATAATTGGTCTGAAGCCGCCGTCCCTTTTGGGCACCAGGAATTACCTGGAGTAAAAGTCGTTGAGGGCATCGCTTGGACTTACCAAGCATACAGCGTTCTTCCTTCGAAGATTGGCGATCTCCTGTTGGAGGAGTATCGCCCTCACTGGTTCGACAGTGGTGAGGAGCACACCCTTGAAGGGTGGCGGACCTATGCGGAATTGTAGAGCGTATCCATGTCTCATAGTCCTGGGTGCAGCCTTGCCATGGGTAGTTGCCTTTGGTCAGTCCGGTTGTGGGGTGGTTTGTTGGCAGCCTGGGCCCCTCAGGGGTGGTCTGCCTTGGGCTTGGGAGGGGGCGGGTCTTTCTAAGGCCCCGGCCTCGGTCTCCAGCCGGAGAACCGGTTACCCCTGGCCCGCAGTGGTCCCCTACCGCTGGCCCTGCCTCTGCCTCTGCCTGCTTGCCTACTCTGGGGTGGAGGGCAGTGTTCAGACCCTTTTACCCCAGCAGGCTGTTCCACCTTGGGTGCTGACTGAAAGCCGTAAGGCGCGAGAACTTTGAGGCGATCTCTCAAGGCTCACATCAATGGTCACCCCAAAAGTCTGCCCCGGTGTAATGGGGGCATCCAGCAGCACCACTTTCTCTGTCTGCACGACCTTGGCTTGCATCAGCCACAAATGACGGCAAGCGGCCACCATCACCACCAGCGACCTCCCTGATGCCTGACCTAACTCCCCTATTAGGTCAGTCATCGCCTTAGCCACCACCTGGAGCTCCCCTGTGCCTGGTGGGGAAGGGGAGGGTGACACAGTTGTGCGGGAGAGTTCCCTGGTCACTGTAGCAGGAGAGGTCCTGGATTACCTCTGCGGAGGCTGTTGGACCACAGATCTCATTCTCCCAATGCTTGAGGAGAGAGACTCTGCTGGGACTAGGGCTGCTCTCCATCGTTTAGTTCTTCTTGGCTGCATGCTCTGGCCCTAGGCACCCGGCGCACGATCTGTGCTTGTCCTGCCTGGGCAATTTTGCCACACAACAGTCACAGAGGAGGACCCAGTAGACTGGACAGACATTCGTTGCAGTTTTTTTTTTTTTTTTTAACTGCTGTGCTCAATAAGCAGCCTGCAGATGCTGTTTAAAAACGATTCACCGGTGCTGTCGGTGCCGAGGTTGGTGTCGAGACATGCGCAGTCGGTGCCCAGAGGTCGGTGCCAAGAGGTCGGTGCCAAGTCAATTGGCGCCAAGGTTGATGCCGACTTGTAGCATGATTGGTGCCGGGCTGTAGACGGCCTCGAAGTTCATCGGAGCCGAATCAATAGGTGCCGGGAACGGCGTCGAGAAACATGTTGTCGATGCCGAGACAGTTGGTGCCGAGTGGACCTGTTCCAAGGTCAGTGCTGATGGTAGGCACGGTCGGGGCCAAGCTGCAGGCGGCACCGAAGATGTTTACACCGGTGCCGAATCAATCGGGACCAGGTAGGCGGTGTTTTTTCAACCTCGCAATCGGCAGGAAAATCCACGGTAGATGTCAGGGTGTGCAGCCAATTCAATCGCCGTGGTCACCGAGGGTAATTGCAGCCGTTCTAGGAAAGCCTGAGGACTGAAGGGGGCGCTAGGCCCAAGCTGTTCTTTTTTTTTTGTTGGTTGCTGTGACCAATTAAATCGGTGTAGAAGATGATGCCGCGAGCCCGCGGAGTCTCCTTACAGCACCACAACAGCTCTCACACAGTGTATCAACTACACAAAGCCTTGTGTAGTGAAAAGAGCAAGGGTTGCTCACTAACCTCTACAGAAACCAGCTCTAGTCAGAAACTGACCCTAGAATAAAGCAAGGGCACTCGTTTAGACACGCTTGAAGCGCGATTTTACCGTGAATTATTTCTTAATTTGCGAATAAATCCAACAAATTAGCCAAATTCGGTAGGTAAAAAGCAAATACAATGTACTACCTGTCTCAGCGAGATGAAAGACAAAAAGGCAATGAACTACTGTGATGATGTCCCTCTTCAACAGGACTTTTCCCTCACAGCAGGGCCCTGATAGGGAAGCTTTTGTATATTTGCTCAGAGATTGACGGTCATTGAGGCTCTTCCCATTCGGTAATGGTTGTCATTCGAATTGAAAGGGAACAGTCTCATTGCGACTTGCTGGCCACATATACAAGAACATAAAATAACACACACTACCATTAATGTTACTGTATATCTCTGTTCTCTGTTGAAATTCAGTCAATTTTTCCAGACGGTGTTATACTTAGGCTTGCTACTTTTTGATATTAATTGGTAAACCTCGTAAACGTCGAATTCCCAGAAAATATGAGTTAGACTGAAATAATAATTATTATTTTTTTTTTTTTAATTTTATTTTCTCACCAAAAAGAAGCATTTAGAACAGGGGCGATGGAACTAGGGGTGCTGCAGCACCCCCTGGCTTTGCATGGCTTCCATCATATACAGGGGTTACAGTTTTGTTCAGCACCTCCACTTTAAAAATTGTTCCAGTGCCACTGATTTAGGAATCCTCTTTAGTTTGTGTAGTTTTTATACTTGCTGTCTGTCCTGTCTCCGTTCCGCTTTAATGGTTATGATCGCTGTCAGTCATTTCAGTTGTCCATTAGGACTGTATTTTTACCGTTCTGATAGATCTCGTTGACTGAAGCAGTGATAGAATGCTCTCATTTGTTTAAATGACTGTCAATCTTCAAGACCTGCACCGACTGTGCACTTTCATTTGCCAGCTATAGTGCCTGTTATTCAAAGCGCCTACTTTGAAATTAGTGGGTTAAGGTGTACCTAAGCTTTTGCTTTAGGTATACGGTGACAGTCACTAGTAGTTTGATTTGAAAATGGGGTGCAAAAGAAAAAAAACTTATATTGTGCACAATACCCTTGGCTGAAGGCTAGAGTCTCCGCAGCAGGACAAAGTGGGCCTGTCTGCCTTGCTTTCCAGTGACTGAGTCCAGCTGTGCTGAAGCAGGAGAGGGGTGGAGCTCAGACTCCAAATAATAAGTGCAAGTTCAGTAGTTCGGGACAAACACCAATCACAAAATGTTTTCATACAACTATTTATTGTAGAGAATGCAGAGTATGTTATTTTCCAGAGAAGTATCTTGTATATACACATTAATTTGGCATCAAACCTAACTTGAGACCCCCAATGATAAAACAGAAATTGTTTTTAAGAAAGGTGGAGAAGGGGAGGTGGTGGGTTATGATGAAATCGAAATTCAACTGAGAGGAAAGTGAAGAGGGTATTTATAGTGCTAACAATCTTAATTTTAGCTAATGTGTAAATTGAATGATTTAATTTGGTGATACAAAGATTGATGTCTGAACCTCCCACCATTGAAAAGGAAAATGAAAAGCCATTGAAAAGGCTAATGATGGTACATTGTAATTTGTTTTGATTGAACTTGATCTCCCAAAAACATGTGTCCTCCTTTTCAGATGCCTATTGTTTTCTAACAAAACCTTAGTGCTTACTGTAAGTATTTAAAGATTCAGTTCCTTAAACTGAGGTTTACTCCACCTAGAGTCTAGCTTATACTTAAAACAGAGGGTTTGTAAGTAATCAACAACAGTTGGGACACCTGTGGGAATTGTTAGCATCAACTTTCAAGGCTTAATTTACTTCCATTGCTGCAGAACAGCTGTAAGTTGTTAACCCATTATTTGTTCCCTGAAAAAGGCTTTTGGTATAACTCTGAAATGTACATTATTTTTCAGTTTTTTTGGTAACTGTGACAGGATAGCTGGGAGGACAGAGACTCAGAGACAGTAAAACTGCAGTTAAAGCACTGCTGCACTGTTTTAATCAACAAAAATAAATCAAAAAGACAAACAAAACACTGCTCACAGAGCCAAAAATAAAAGGTCAAACAAAAACTGTTCAGGCTGGGCAGAGCCTTCACTGAACTTTGTGACACAAAACACCTCCAGCAAACAAAGCCATTTCCCACTTTTTTATAGCATGTGGCTGGAGCCTAATTATCAATTACTTAATTAGCTCTAGCCACAGTCTCACATGTATTTTAGCTGGGATAAGAAATTAACCCCATCCCTGCCAATCACCACCAAATCACCACACAACAATATTTACAGACAGGGCCTGGCCCTGCCACAGTAACCTAAACTTATTTTTTTTAACCTCTGGCAGTTTACCGTTTACCTTTGTACCATTTCAGGTTATTCACTGGACTTGAACTGCTTAAATTTCAATAAAAACTGGAAAAATGGAGGTGTTCTAAAACTTCTGACCGGTAGTGTAGAAGACGAGAACTTTGCAGCACTGCAAATGAAAGTGAACAGCCTGCTTAGATTTATCATGGATTCATCCATTTTTTCGTTGTTTTAGAACAAAGCATTCTCACAAATTATATCTATCTACACATACAAACATTGTGTGTGTGTGTGTGTCTATATATATATATATATATATATATATATATATATATATATATATATATATATATAAAATTAAAATTAGCACTGTCTAAGATGAAGTACCCCACATGTGTAGTTTGTATATGCTGAGCTGACATGAACAACAACATTTATTATGCAGTAATTTGAATTTGTTCCCGATGCTGGGGTAGTTATGTTAGACTGGGAAACAAATACACTACATAAAATAATTTGCCATCTTCCCTGGAGCAGGGCAGCATAAAATTACAGGATGCTTTATATTAGTACAGATTCGGGGAGAACTGTAACTTTATAATGGAACAAAACATGCCTGTTAATGTAACCAGTAGCACAGTAGCTTGAATACACACATGAGAACAAACACACATCATACCACACTATTTATATTTGTATTTGGTATAAGCTTCTTCGTTGTCTTGGATACCACAGCAATAGCAGACAGTATTATCTGTAGTACAACTCTTGTCAGTTCCAACCTTTTGTTTGTAAGCATACAGGATAAAAATGGTTAACAATGGATAGCAAAATCATTAATCATTGTATTACAAACCCTTGTTTACACAGGAACAAGGATTTGTTAGGCTTGCAACTGAAGGTTAACTGCATAATATATTGCAATTTAACAAAGTTTTGCAGCCTCGTCAGAAATACTTAATAAAATGGCAATTAGTTAGTATACAAGATGCTTAATTTAAAGTGCAGCCTGAACTATTTCAATACATTTCACTTGAGATTGTCTTTTATTAAATGAGGTTTTAGCATCAAAAGGCATGACATTTAGTTTAATTCATTCTGAAAATGAAGTGGATTTAAATTGGTCTAAATGAAGATTCATTAATATGAGCTAGTACTGGTAATAAATAAATAAATAAATAAATAAATAGGTCAAATTTTCTTTTTTGGTTCATTTTCACTATCCTACCACTCTCCATAGTCAACATTTACTACTTTAAAGCCCTGGTCACACGAGCAACAAGAGGAACACAATTGTTGCCTGTGTGTTGCTTTGCAGTTTGCGGTTGTCATACAAGAGACAAGCATGCGATCGACAAGCTGGCAACACACAGGCAACAAAAGAATGCATAATCATAATGCACGTTTTTTGTCAGTATGCCAAGCATAATAAATATACATAACTGGTATTCATTATCCTAAACAATGTGTTTAATACTTTTAATTATAGGCTTTTGAGAGGCATACCTGAGATTATTGATGGTTTTTTTTTCACTTTGTTTACTGTTAAAATGAAAGATGTTATGATCGGAGGTTGATGTAGGAATAACAGGCATACTGCATACACAGCAAATGTATTTAAAGTAACACAATTTTTTAAAAATACGCTACATTGTAAGATAATTCTATTATAGCTTAAATATGTTATTGTAACCTTGGACATTAACATTTGCTTATCCACATACACACTGTATTACATATCTATAGCCTACACATAATTTATTGGTTGTCTGACTTTATGGTCTCTATAATATATTCTTAGAGTGTATTAAATGGAATGTCCAGACAGTAATTTATGTGTACAGAAATAAAATAATTTATTTTTATTTTCTATACACAACAAAAAGGATTAAATAACAAACGAAAAACAAAATGGTGTGAGGGAAGGAGTGCAGGGGTGAAATCCAAAACAAACTGTGATGACTCGTCTTTAATTTGTCTTCGTGGTGATCATAAACAAAAAAAAAAAGACAAAAGAAATGTTAGTATTTCAAAAAAACCCGCTGCACAAAACCAGTATCTCCCTTCACCCGTGACTCCTCCTACTTTTACTTTCGGACCAACCCCGAACACAGTAGTACGTTCCCTTTAGTATGTAATGTCCCGCCTCTGTAGTCAGTGGAACACCAATCCCCAACCGACACGTGTCCTTATCCTTCACTTGACTCCAGTGGCTGGAATTTACATACTCGTACTTCCGCCCCTCACCAAGGTGCCGCCCCTCAAAAGATGACTTTTGCCATGGTCACGAGATCTTGGTAAGGGAAGTCCCGAGTTGGTTTGATGCCACCTACTGTCGGGAGGCTGAATCACAGACCGAAAACCTTTGACTCATCACAATAATATATTCTTATTATCATGTGACACTACTATCAAATATGATAAGCTGGTATTGAAGATGTTGCCCTCGTGGCGCCTGAAAACTAGAACAGGGGTGTGTCGCCAGGTTGGTCACATGTGATGACAAGCCGGCAACATCTGTCGTCCCCTGTGGTGGCGTACCCCGCCCCTGTGTGTGTTTTATGTTTTATGTGGTGTATATGTATTGGTGCATGAAGTGTGGGTTATGTAGCTCAGGTGATTTAAAATGTATATTTGTATTTAGGCACATGGGTTGCACAATCACTTCACATGCAGATTAAAAAGGTATATTGGTATATGAGCACAGGGTTGTGTGTGTGTTTGTGTGTGTGTGTGTGTGTGTGTGTGTGTGGAATAATGGGTGACAGGAAGGAAGTTAAAATCCTCCCTACAAAAACACATGGGAATGCGGCTGGAGCCGTCAATAGGGTGATATGGGGTTGTGTGCTCAGGCGGAACGAGAGACGTGAGTCGTGAGACAAGAAAGCACTTGCTATCTGTGCTGGTTTACACCAGTGTGATACTTGTTTGGTTTCATGTCTGTTTTGTGTTTGTCTGTTTATTTTGGCCAAAGTGCAGTTTGTTTTCTGTTTTGTGAAAGCGGTTTGTTTGTTTATTAAATCTGCGCACTTGCTCAATTTACTCAACACTTTGTGTCCTGCATTTACTGGCCTGACGTAACCACCAGCCAACCTGTCACATCCCCTTGTTGCCACGTCGACAAAGTCGTCTGAGTGACCAGGCCTTGAAACAGAATTGGCCACAAAACCAGAGCATGAGAAGTATATCACCTAATTATTGTTACCTAGAGCTATATTTAATCAATATTGTATACAGTAACCCACTGGAACCCCATTGTTTCCCCACAGTCTGGTGCCTAGGTGCTGTGTGGCCACAGAAAACCACATTATTTTTTATGCAGTCTATCTATTATAGAAATCTTATTTTAAAATTTATTAGATTCTGATCTGCATGGAAACTTGCCAAGAGTTTGTTTTAGCAGGCACTTTGTTAACAATACGTGTATTGATCAGAGTTGGATTGGTGGGCTTTCCACAATTTGTTGGTCAGTCTGTAAAAGAAACAAATATATTATTGTATTTACATTAGACAAGCTATGATTTAGAAAATAGATATTAATAATTTAATAATATCTTCTCGGGGAATCTCTTAAGTCAAGATAAAACAGTCATAGTTTTCTTTCACTCTGATTTCCGGATGGAAATTCTGGACCGGTAATACACATAGACAGATAAGAGATCTTTTCTCAGTTTCAGTCCAACTATTTATACATTTTAAATAAATCACTGACATTCACAGAATCCTGCCTTTTATGTTTAAGGCTTAATTCATCTGTATTTTTGAACTAGCTTTGCCTGAGGAAACTGACACAGCTGGATGCACTGTACCTTCAAATCAGTGGGAAGCCAATTAAAAGATTTAAACATCTTCCCCTTAATAACTTAGCAGTTTCTCATTTAAAATCTTTCTGCTCTGTTTTACCCAAAGGCTGCAGGCTCTGATTTAATAGTGATGATGCACATCCATAGGGTATAATGGTCTAATAAATGCAGTCCACGCATTGAAATATATGAAATCACTTTGTGTCATATTAATAGATAACTTGCTCTCATTCAAACTCTGATACATGGAAATCATACAGTCCCTTGCCCTCCAGATACATTCCAGCAGGAAAGCAACCTTAGGGATTAGATGAGTATTCAATGTTAAAGTATTGCAATCTTTTCCCAAATGAAACCCTTTTGGGTCATGGGTTTTCTAATGCTGTACAGTTACATTACAATTTTACAAGCTGGCATGGCTGGCCACACATTAGCAGTGATGCAGTAAGTCTTGGGGAATGTTTATATCAAAGCAGTCAAAGGGGCATAAGACATAATTTACATAAATTAATATTTCTTAGATTTCCTCTAAATGTTTTACCTGTTGGTTGATGCATACTGTAAATTATATGTTTTCCTAAAAGAGATGTGGTGTAATCATGAAATTCGATCAAGCACACAAATGTGTCTGAAGCATACTACTGAAGCAACCCTATGCTAATAAGTTTAACTGCGCTGGCCCACATTTCTGCACAACTCATAGTGTAATATATATATATTTAACAAGTTAAACAAGTTTTCATTTATCACGCTTTTCCATACACCTCTGTAGTGGAACCCACCACACAATTTGGCACTATTTAAATTATGTAAAACGGACAACAAATAAATACTTTTTTTTTTTTTTAGTTTAGAACTGAACAAGGTTGTGAGACACTGCAGTTTGAACAATGTACAAAATCTGGAGTCTGTGCAATTGATTTATGAATAGCATAAACAACAAAATAGGTCAAATTCATCCCTTTGGAACACCTGAGGAGACTATTGATAACTCCTCATACCATATAGACCATCCTGTAAACTCTTCTGCACTGAATCCTATATTTAATGTTGTTTAGAATTAGTAACTTGTGGTTAACAGTGGTACTGTATATACAGCCCCTTTCAAAGTTGAGCTGGAATGGATGACTTTAAACATTTACCCCGCAATCGTCTGGATCTGTTGTTTTGTTTTAGAAATTAATTAGATATTAATTGGAATTAGTTTAGGTTTCTGTCTCAAATCCAAACTGATGGAGATGGTCAACTTCTGCGCAAGGTTTGTAAATAAATAAACAAAACACAAACGCACTGCTTTTTGCTGCAATCTTAAATAATAAATAATCATGTCAGACGGCTTTCATCCATCCGCACATAAGCACAGTATATTTATATACTACTACTAAATAATAATAATAATAATAATAATAATAATAATAATAATAATAATAATAATAATAACAGATGAATACTTACATAAATAATAAAATACACACAAAGGATGGGCACCCTGTAACACACTTTCACTGAAAATGGAGGTAAAGATCATACTTGCAGTACCTAATTTCCCTGACCTATAATAATAATAATAAGCCATTTTCTATTGCGTTTGCTAGTAATCATAATTTCTGAAAGATCTGGATCTTTCACACCAGTGGCGACAGGCGTGAGCGATGTGATAGGCGACTCTCCTCTGATTATATCATCAGCTAGAAAGATGATATATGATAATGATACTCCTGTTATACAGCTAATAAAAATGTAGAATATATAATAACTTTTCAGAATACTTTTCAGTAAAGGTAGACAAATCATACATAAGAACATAAGAAAGTTTACAAACGAGAGGAGGCCATTCGGCCCATCTTGCTCGTTTGGTTGTTAGTAGCGTATTGATCCCAAAATCTCATCAAGCAGCTTCTTGAAGGATCCCAGGGTGTCAGCTTCAACAACATTACTGGGGAGTTGATTCCAGACCCTCACAATTCTCTGTTTAAAAAAGTGTCTCCTATTTTCTGTTCTGAATGCCCCTTTGTCTAAACTCCATTTGTGACCCCTGGTCCTTGTTTCTTTTTTCAGGCTGAAAAAGTCCCTTGGGTCGACACTGTCAATACCTTTTAGAATTTTGAATGCTTGAATTAGGTCGCCATGTAGTCTTCTTTGTTCAAGACTGAACAGATTCAATTCTTTTAGCCTGTCTGCATATGAGATGCCTTTTAAGCCCGGAATAATTCTGGTCGCTCTTCTTTGCACTCTTTCTAGAGCAGCAATATCTTTTTTATAGTGAGGTGACCAGAACTGCACACAGTATTCAAGATGAGGTCTTACCAGTGCATTGTACAGTTTTAACATTACTTCCCTTGATTTAAATTCAACACTTTTCACAATGTATCCAAGCATCTTGTTAGCCTTTTTTATAGCTTCCCCACATTGTCAAGATGAAGACATTTCTTCTGCCATTGTTTACTGAATTCGCACAAGGGAAGTTGTTCCTCATTGGTCAGTTATGATGGTTAGACACTAATCCTATTTTTTTCACATCGCTTCAGTGTCGCCTGTCGCACCGCAAGCAGTGTGAACGGCTCCTATCAAAAATACATGGAGCGTGTGTCATACGACACATTCGCTTGTCGCAGGACACATTCACTTATCACATCGCGTCTGGTGTTGTATAGAAGACGTTAGTGTACATACTGTCAGGACTTGAAAGAACATCTGAACACAAAAGTCTTGTGAATTTCAGTACAGAGCCATTGTGAGGGCTCAAGTCACTTAAGTTCTATACCCTAGAGCCTCAACCCCTTAAAATATAGTGCTGCCAGTTTGTATCTCAGTAGAGGATTTAAGTGTTTTGTGTTGATACCCTACATTAGCTAAACAGCCAGCATCAGACTTAGCAGGAGCATGTAGCCATGGGTGAAATAACAACTGCTCCAGCCCTGTCTGTGCCAGCAAAAGTGCAGCAGGAAGTGGGCAATAATTTTAGAGAAGCCCTACGGTTGTTGTTTTGTCTTGTTTTTTTTGCTATTTTCCTATTCCATCTCTGTTTGTTTTTGTCGCTTCCTCAATCCTGAAATGATTCAGGCATATTTGTCAAACAGTTATTGTTGTTCAGACAGCTGCTCCACTGAAAGTCTACCAGGCCAGCCCCATGTCCAGCAGTGAGCCAGCCACGGATTTCTCCAATCAGAGCAAGCCTCTGTGACAGATAAGTGCCAGTGATATATGGACATTCTATTTTGAAAATTGTGGAAGAAACATTTTTCATGAATGCTCACACCATAGAGCTGAATGGCATGCAGAATGGTTTGTAATCCCCCCACAATGGCCAAGTCCGTTACTGTTCTTTTAACAAGGAGTCCCTGGGGGGTGGTGATGTTCCAGGTAGAGTGCAGGTCTGCAGGGTAGGATTGTGGGTAGTACTTGGAATTGATTGTTCCCTTGCGGCCATACAGAACCCCATTGCTGTCACAGCCAGAGTCAGCAAAACAAAAACAAAGAAGTTGGAATGCCTGAATACAAGATTCACCTTCCCTTCACCTGGATATAGTGTAGTTGATAATCATTATGTCTATAGCTTTTCAGTTTATGTAACAGTAAACATTTTAGCTCTATCAAGGGAGAATTATATAAAGTTAGGTAATTAATGCAATTGCTTGCCACTGCCCCATTTCTCTGAGATTAGATATCTGTATAACTGTTCTAAATACTACTGGATAGACATACAGAAAACAGAATACATCACACCTACTGTAACTTGAATCAATGAATTACCATATGCCAGCCAGTGGCAGAGCTCAGTGTCATCCTGTAGCGCTGGCATATACCTGAATACCCCTTAACAAACTTGCCTAAAGCTGGAAGAGTAACATCAGCACCTGAAACATTTACAATTCTAATAGGACTCATTTAGCCAGGTGTCTTGTTTATTAAACGAGCACAAAAAGTCAAGGGCAAAATGTTGGTTATGTAGTTCACTAAACAATAAGCAATCCCCATTAGTGCATCTGAATGTTGTTGCCTACTTAGGAAAGTATTGTGACCATAAATACTTTATCTTTTGGAGAAAGCAATAGAAAATACGTTGTGTTAAGCTGGGGCAGCAGCCTGGGAGGTCCTGGTTTGAAATATTAGCTCTACCACCAAATGTCAACCTTGTAGACAGTTGCCTGACTGAGATGGATTCATCGGGTGAGGTTTTCCAGACAGGACATTTTCACCTCATGGTAATCTAATTAATTCACGTTACCCTTGCATTGCTTTGACTCCAAATGAAAAACAAAAAAAGCTGCCAAGTGAAGTTTTATAAAATATTTACAGCTTAGATATTGCATTTTGATGTTCCTATAAAAAGCAAAGCAAAACCCTAATGTGATTTTTCTTCTATTTTATCATATGCTTAGAAACAGATGGCCGGGGGGGGGGGTTAAACGCTTTTCAGAAGAAGAAGAAGAAGAACCGACAGGTAAACCAGGCACAAACCGACATACACTAGGACCAACCAATTGCATTCCAGTCAAATTAAATATTACTTCCCATCTATTTCTATTCCAAAAGCATTTTTTTTTTTTAATTATTCAGCTTATTATTGTTTCAAGACTGGATATCACTTGTTCTCAAATTCTCATAAATAACCCTCATAGCACAGGGAAGGCAGATTAATTAATTCTACTTACCAACATTGGGCAGTGATGTACTTATGCACTATGGTATCATGGTCGTTGTTGTTTTAGTTGTAGTGGGTTTAGTGGAAGCAGCTCCTGGAGTGGTGCTTGCCTGATGTCTGTAGATGGCGTAGGTTGCATGGAAGCCCTTTGAGATGTTTTGGGCATCGGATTTGAATCGAAATACCAAGGTGTTGCCAGTAGACACCAGTGGTGAAGGAACATGACCACCACAAAAGTGGCCATTGCTTTGTATGGTACCATTTTGGAACAAAACATTCACAAGGAAAATAAAATAATGATTCAAACCTCACTGGATACAAGTTAAACCAATATATCTTCAATGTGTGAAGATTCAGTGTATTTGAGTGTGTGAGCACACATGATATTTTTTTCTTTTTAAATGGTGGTTTTACAGAGACTGTATTGCAATTCAATAGTACTGATTTGGAGAAGTAAGTGTATATGAAAAACCAACTTCTTTGTGGATCACATTAAATACTGTATTATGGCAAGTTGCAGTGAATTTGCACATGTTTATTCAGTAAATGGATTAGACTTGTTGGACTATATTTTCAAACTGTTTACTCCAGCCTTTAATTAACTCTGATTTTTGTAAAAGTTAAAACACCTGTTACTTTTACAAAACTAGAACCAAACAACTAAGTTATGGATTTCAAATCCTCTTAAGGACTCTGAAGGTGTTTTGCTATTCATTTTGTAACATTAAAAATGATTTTATTTCTCTTTTCAGAAAATAGGAGTTTATTAAAGAATGGAGGAAACGCTTTGAAAATATGTCCAGCATGTTTTTAATTCTCAGGAGAGTCTTTTAATGTCGTACAAACTACAGATGTCTAAGTGGTTAGGTATTAAGGAAATAATGTGAGGTACATTTATTGTGTGCTTTTTTAGTATAGATTGGAACAGACCTCCTGTATATTTTTGAATATTTATAGCTGCATTGGGATATGGATTATTTGTAAATTACTGTAAAAATCCTAAATTGAGTATTCTAATGAAGTCGACAGAACAGAACATGTTCAAATGTGTGTAATAGCCATGCAAAGCACACAGGTTAAGATTTTAGGAGCATGTTATTTGCAATGATATATTAAACTTTTTCTATCCAGTGCAGTTGCAGTAAAGCTGTGTCACGAATGTCTCTTACCCAAATGTTGAGAGCCGGCAAGATGTCCATCAAACACGTCCACATAGTCATTGCAGCCTGCTGGCACCAGCTCAAAAAAAAAAGAGAACAGCAGCTTGCTCTATACCTCTGCAGGCACAGTGATCTTCCATTGGGAAAAGAAAAGGCAGTGAAACAGCAGTGACTTGGAGAACACCTGCCCTACCTATTATGATCTTGTATCCTATGTGCATTCACAGGGTGATGGAACTTAGAAAATAACTTTTGCTGTTAACAATTGTTGTCAGTAGAGGCTGTTAACATGGTGGCCCACCCTAATGACAATTATCCAGAATCTATAAATACGAAGATCAACTAGCATCCAGCATTACTACATGCAACTGTTCTTCTCAATGGGCCCAATTCAAAAGGTTTAATTTGTTTTGAGCTACTTTAATGAAAGCAACAACATCCTACAATAGTTTCAGTCATGTCAGCCTGCATTTTATTTATAATAAATGTGACTATAAAAATAATGTGAAAAATGTGCAAAAGAAAAACAGTATTTAAAAAATTGCTCATGACTTTTTGAATTACTACTAATCTATAATAGATGTACAGTATATAAAATTATCTGAGAAGTATTATCCAGCTTTGATTAAAATACAATTCTGTGGTCATGTTATCAAACAGCTGAATAATAACTGTGTGTTCCCTGTTCACATTTGAACTAGCCCCCCCCCCCCCCCCACAAAGGAGAGTGTCCCAAGGAAGGACATTATCCACCCTATCACCCTAGTGATCTAGGCTTACCATTTGCATAGTCTGAAACTGCAGACAGCTCTATAGATTTACCATATGACCCTACCAGTACTATGACAGTAAAAGATTTCTATTATCAGTAGTAATTCTGATGATGTTAGATCACTAAGACCTACTGTAGTAGTAATCAAAGCATACTTACAGTGTCTATAGGAAGTATTCACCCCCCCTGGACGTTTTCACAGTTTGTTGTGTACAACCTGAAATCTTGATGCATTTAAATGGGATTTTTTTCCCTTTGATTTACACAACCTACTCAATGCTTCCAATATGTGAAAAAAATAGGTGGGGGTTGAAAAAACAAATCAATTAATTAAGTCTTCTTTAGATAAGTATTCACCCCCTTTTGCTATGACACTCAACCAATTGCCTACAGAATTCACACAAGTTAAATGGAGTCCAATAAAAGTGGTTCACATGATTTCTGATTAAATACAGTTGTAAGGTTGGGTAGTGCATTCAAAGCAAAGATACTACCATGAAGACCAAGGAGCTTTCAAAACAACTCCGGGATAACATTGTGGAAAGGCACAGATCAGGGGATGGGTATAAAAACATGTCAAAGGCATTGAATATCCATTGGAGCACAGTTAAGTCAATCACTAAGAAGTGGAAGGTATACATCACCACCCAGAATCTGCTTAGAGCAGGCCTTCTTCGCAAACTGAGCAGCTGGGTAACAAGGGAATTGGTCAGAGAAGCCACTAAGAGACCAGTGACAACTCTGAAAGACCTACAGCATTCCATGGCTGAGATGGGAGAAACTGTCCATGTGTCAACAATAGCTCAGGTACTCCACAAATCTGGCTTGTATGGAAGAGTGACAAGAAGGAAGCCATTTCTGAAAAAAGCCCATGTAAAATCCTGCTTGGCATTTGCAAAAAGGCATGTGGGAGACTCTGAAAAGATGTGGCAAAAGATTCTGTGGTCTGATGAAACAAAAATTTAACTATTTGGCATAAATGCAAAGCGTTATGTCTGGTGCAAACCCAACACAGTAGATCACCCAGATAACACCATCCCTACTGTGAAGCATGGTCGTGGCAGCATCATGCTATGAGGATGCATTTCATCGGCAAGGACTGGGAAGCTTGTCAGGGTAGAGGACAAAATGGATGGCACTAAATACAGGCAAATCCTTGAGGAAAACCTGCTTCAGTTTACAAAATACCTAAGACTGGGATGGAGATTTACCTTTCACCAGGACAATGAACCTAAGCACACAGCCAAAGCGATGCTGGAGTGGCTTAAAAACAAGAAAGTGAATGTTCTAGAGTGACCCAGTCAAATCCGATTGAGAATCTGTGGCAAGACTTGAAGATTGCTGTCCACCAACGATCCCCATCCAACCTGACAGAGCTTGAACAATTTTGTAAAGAAGAATGGCCAATATCTGCATGATCCAGGTGTGCAAACCTGGTAGAGACTTACTGCAAAACACTCACAGCTGTCATTGCTGCCAAAGGTGGTTCTACCAAGTATTGACTCGGGGTTGCAGTTTTTTTTTCAATTGCAGTTTGTATATGTTATGGCTGTGGACTAAATCACTGAACACTCTGGGAGGAAAACTGGAGGAATCTGTGAACTGGTCAAGTGACTTTTGAAAATATATAATATATATATATATATATATATATATATATATATATATATATATATATATATACAGTGCTCCCTCGCTATAACGTGGGAGGACACACAATATGCGCGTTATAACTAAAGAGCGTTTCAAATGGGGCAGGGAGTGGGGGGCGTCGCGGGACAAAACACACATCTGACTAAAATACAAAATAAGATAACTCCCTCTCTATAATGCACATATAGTGGAGCAAAAATGTAACTTTCTGTGATTTAACCATGCATAAAGCACCATGTAATCAATGCTATATTCTTTACAAAAAAAAAGGTAACATTCTCACTCGTGGATCATTTTAATTAGCAGTTTTTAAATTATAAATAGCCTGGCTAAACGGCGGTCGGGGGTTCAGTTCGAAGCAACAGAAAAGCAACCAAGTGCGAGGAGAGCGGGTCGGGCGAGAGGAAGAGGGAGTGAGCTCGCCCCAGGTTCGGTTGCCGGAGCGGTGCTGAAGCAAAGCTGAAGTATCTCGTCTCCCGGAGAAAGCCGCAGCTCCTCTTGCAGAAAAAAAGTAAATACATTAGGAAAAGTAACCACACAATAGGCCTAATATTTATTTAGTTATAAAATGAATGCTGAATAAGATGTATGTGTTATAAAGTGCCAGCACAGCTTTTCTTCAGTTCAGATACTGTATCAAAAGGGAGAGACAGAAACGGAAGACTGAGAAGACTGTCAGACTGAGAAGTTGTTTATAGTTTGAACAACACCGGTATTGTATTTACTGTAGAAATATTGCATGAATCACTAGTATATGGGATTGGGGGACATGAGAGTAGCGTTATATCTGAGATCCTTAAAGCAATGGAGCACTGTGTGTGTGTGTGTGTGTGTGTATAGTGGCAGTGTAGGGGGAGGATAGGTAGTGAGGGGCACTACATTCCCCAGAACGCCACGGGATAGGGCCAGGTTGAGATTCATTTAATAATTGTCACCTGCCTGGCAGGTATTTAAACAGGCTGTCTGTGAGAAGCCTGTGCAGAGACCTGTGTGGCCGGAACAAAAAGGTACTGTATGAACCTGAAAAGTGAATACTGTGTATTATGCTGAGCCGTTAAACGGCTTAGCCGTCCGGTGTAGTTTAGACTAAAGCAAAGTTTAGCTTAGCGCTGCTGGAAGGAGTTTGGCTTTTTGTTTGTTTATTTTTGTTTTGTGTATATTAAAGTGTGCTCCCACGCTGAAACTGAAGTTTCTTGTCTGAGTCAGAGATTTAAAAAGGTGCAAACTAACCTTGGCCAAAAGGTTTCGGAAACAATGAATATTATATATATATATATATCTTATATATATATATATTATATATATCTATATCATACGTTCAGTTTTCAAATGTATGGGTTTACCTTTCTAAATATTAAAGAATCTGTAAAGAGCTTATGTTTCTTTAATCCTTTGTTATAAACATCGTTTTCAAAACGAAAACATCTACATTTTTAAAGTTCTTTATCTTCTTTATATTAATAAATAAAGTTGTTAAAGAAAAGTCCAACTGTGACACTGCCACTCCATTAAAAAAAAAAAAAAAACAACGTTTTGAGTGTGTTTTTTGATTTTATTTGGAAATAAAAATATATATATATATATATATATATATATATATATATATATATATATATATATATATATATATAAGACAAACAACATACAACTCTGCAGATAACACAAGAGACATCCATCTGCACTGCATAAGGATGGATATTTACAGAATGCATGTGTGTGCTATCTACTAACATAGTCCTAAAACACTACAGAATACAGAACATACTTCTATTACAGCACAACGTAAACAGCCCAACTGTGATGGTGAGGCCATCCCTCCCATTAAACTGTATTCTGTTGCTCATCCATTATGACACTGAAAAACTCTTGGTTGTTTTGTGTTCTTGGTGCCGCCTCTCAAACTGACATGACACAACACATTTCACATCGCCCATGTAACACAGTTTCATAACAGTATACCTCATACACTTCCATGCAGGTGACAATACTGTTGTGTCATACATCTGTCACATGGGTGTCCTGTTCTTAAACTATGAATGCTAATGCCAGCCCATCAGACCTTCCTCCCTTGCAAAATACTGTTTTATGCCATTTAACATCTGCAATTCCATCTAACAGAAAGCTATGCAGTTCCCCACCACCCACCCAGCAAACTAACGCACATCGAACATGTGGATGCCAAACTAGACACTGACCATGGCAGTGGAATTCACAGAGGTACAGTGTGATGCTGTTGCCACTATTATGCATTCGTCTCCTACTAGACCTGCATAAGCAGTGTCCAGATATACACGGCCCCCCAAAACACTGGCATGGCAGTTGACCTCATACACCTAGTGGACCATGATGATGGATGTCTCTTGTGTTTTCTGCAGAGAGTTGTTCTTCTTAACCGATGATGGCTGTCTGTGGTTGCTTGTCTTGCCTTGCCCCTTCCACTGCTTGTAAGGGGGTGGGAGGGAATGCAGAGTTCTGGTTAAAAACACTAACATCGATTTTCCCTACTTTTGTCGTTTTAATATCAAACCTAACTGATGCATTTTTTTAAAAGAATTTCCTTCCTTTTTGAGAATATATTTATAGTTAGAAAGCTTGTATATTCTATTATAGAGCACAAAAAGAAAACTGACTATGTTTGTAAACTTGATTAAACACGTCACATGTGTGTGTATGTTAAACACTGACACAGGATTATATATAATACACCTATGCAGACATCAAGAGATCTAACCAAAGGGACCACACATCCAAATTTGTTTAAGTATGTGTAGTATTTAGCACATAAATTAAATACCTGCATATTTTATTAAGCCCTCAGAACAGTAAATCTGCAGCACACTCAGGCCAGGACGAGGTTTTCTGCTATGTGCCGAGGCCGGCTGGTTTGGAGGAATTTGAGCTGACTGCAGCTAAGAGACTCGCTCAGAGTACAATAGTTATCTGTAGCTATCTGTAAATGTAGTTCATTATTTCACTCATCAAGAAAAGCAAAACAGCACCATAAAACTGATAAGAACACAAGACATTATCAGTTATTAAAAGGTAGATTGTTTAACAATAAAGTACCTGGTTTAATAAGCTGGAGGAAAACAAATCAACAATAATGGGTTCAAATATAAATATTGTACAATATATCTGGTTGCAATTGCAAAAAAATAAAAAGCTTTTTAATAGGGTCATTATACCTGTATATTAATAATAATAATAATAATAATAATAATAATAATAATAATAATAATAATAATAATAATAATAATAATAATCTTTGTTCTTATATAGCACCGTTCATGGTGGACCACTATCACAAAGCCCTTTACAAGATATAAGACTAGGGTGTGTGAACTATGCATCAGCTGCAGAGTCACTTACAACAGCGTCTCACCCGAAAGCACAAGGAGGTTAAGTGACTTGCTCAGGGTCACACAATGAATCAGTGGCTGAGCAAGACACTATTTTCATCTCAAAACTGCAGAGGAGCTGCCATTGAATTTGACTGGTGGTTGTTCTGGGTTTGGGGTCATCAATGTATTGTGCATATATTAAGAGGTGAACTATGGAACACTGTTATGTTAGGATTCTGTAAAGAAGCAAGCACCTGTTTTTCATGGACTCATTTGGAGTTGTACATATGCTTTCTCATACTGAAAATGAGAGATGGCTACCAAGATGGAAGATGAAAAAAGTGCACAATTAACCAGTGGAGCAGAATTCAGGTAAAATAAATACAATCTGAATGAGACTTCCCCTTTAATTGCAATTTGAAATGTGTCTCAGACCTTCCCCCCAGCTACAGAGATGGTACAGACAGCAGTGGGAATCGATTTGCATTCAAATTGTACCTGCTTTTTATGTACAAAATCTCAATGTTAATATAATTGTTAATGCCTGTGCTGCAAAATATTAATCATTTTTCACATTATGTCAAATAGCCTCCCTTAAAAAGCCAAAATTAACTGAAACCAGAAAGCATTACTAATATTTCTAGTGAGTGTTTTTAATGCAAGAACAACTTCAAATACTGAAAAAAATATGTTGATTGATTTTATTAGCCAGTGGCTATGGCAGCAATAAAGCATATTAATTAATACTGTTGGTGAGGCCTCTTATATACTGCAACATGCAGCATTTCACTATCTCTAATTAGGATTATTTAAAATCATAAGTGGGTTATTTATTGCCTACAATAAATATGTTTATCATTAGGGTTGCAGTGTTAGGTTAAATGTGACCTTGAATCTATCTGGATCTATCCTGTGAAGTTTCCTATCTCATGAAAACAATAATTAAATTGGATTTCCATTTCACAATTTGCATAACCTCTACTATAAAACATAACTATAAACACTCAAAGTAGAACCAAAGTGAAAGCTCATATCTTTTAGTATTTCTACCCAATATACCTCCTTATCAACTTCTACTACTGACACCCAGCCCAGTTTCTGATAACTCTATTGTAATGTTGCATTTGTTATGGCTTTTTGTTTAATTTATGCCATATCTGTGGGGACATCTCCTGGACAGGTGCCAGAATTGCAGACTGTGTGAGGGTTTCACCAATAATCTCTGTTTGCATGTTCTGCTTCTGGTTTATTCAGCTGGTTTGACAAGTGTGGAATATTTTATACCCAGATGTCTATTATCCCCCCTGAAGGATTCATTTGCATATCCAAATCCCTGAGTAAAACAACCCCTGAATACACTTAACTTGGGGACTGCAATATTTACTCACTCTGTCTTAAACCTCACAGTGTATTTTTCATGTGGCCATTTAAAAATTATTTCAATTTCTAGTTATAACAGAGACCCAAAACAGAGTAGGTTATAGTATATCCAGTCTTCTATGTTTAAGAATGCAGGTAACTAGGGGGCTGGAAGGGGCACTTTGGGGAATTAGGCAGAATGATTGAGGACTTATTTAATTAAGCACTTGCTACTTTTCTGCTGTCACACCTCATAAGGAGGGGTTAAGGGCAAGATGCTGTGCCAAACCTATTCTATCAATTCTATTCTAAACAAATGCTTCCAATGTTAAGGCAAGGCTGTTGCATCTCTTCTTGTATAAAATATTTAATTGCAGAATTTAGCATTTCTTAAATTAAGTAAAAAAAAAAAAAGGAGGAATACTTCAAACGTGTTGTTGTGTTGTTGTTTGGTTCCATTTGTCACTTCCTCACAATCAGCAGAAATAAAAAAAATTATTTCCAGCCTGCCAGAATTGCTTACTTTGATTGTTTTCTATTTGTTCACCTATGAATCATGCAGCTGCAGAGCTGTTTAAATCGTTAAGGAACAACACCACTGTTGTATATCAGGGACATAGGCTTTAACAGCTGCTACAGTGACTTCACATATTAGTATTCAGATCAACGTATGCATTGCAGCTTTTACAACTGGAACTCACTGCAATGCTTTAGCATTGATTTAGTGCCTGACAGTCTTTGACCTAACATTGACTGTGTTCCGATGTTATAATAAAGAATATAGTAAAGCATATTCAAAAGCTTGGCAAATCATAGAAAACTATGGTAAATGCACAGTATAAACATGGGAAAACTACAAAATTACCATGCAAATTTACTGTGGTAAACTTTAACAAAGGGTATTAAAGTGGTAAGACGTTAAATACAGAATAGTATTTAAGTATCTCCTTTATGTAATGAAATAGGTAATATTGCAGCCACAGACACATAGAGATACTGTATTGATATGATAGAAATGTGGCAGCCTGGTCCTGGGGATGCAGTAAAGAGCTGGCAGGCTGGCTCCAGGGTGCAATATGATAACTAGGTCAGCATGCATTGGATAAGACGATTACGAATTGGGTCAGCCAAGAGGGGTTCTTTTTGCTTTTCTCTTTTTAAAATAAAGTACTTAGGAAGCAATTAGTTTATGCCAACACAGAGAGATGAATAACGATTTCTACTTGTAACTCAGATATGATGTTTTTGCAATTAAAGGAGGAAGCAAGTTATCCAATTGCCTTTGTTTGGCTGTTTGGCCTAGGAGTTCACGTTCACGGATGAAGGCTGAGCTGTACAGATTAGTTGAGTGGTAGTTTTAGTCCCTTAATAACCTACAACATTACAGTAAAATAACCAAAAAAATAATCACCTCTTCCATAAAAACTTCAATTAAGGAAGTCCAAAATATATTTTGGGACCTAAAGCGCAGAACTAAGCAAAAAATTACGACGCTGAATCGAGATTCCAGGGGAACAGGCATACCACCAATTCAAGCCCAGCTAATGCCTTTAGAGATGAGAATTCATTGCCTGATCGATCCAGTGACTGTATCTGGGATACATGATTGGGCAGATCTAATGGAGTCTGAGGTAGCAAGAGGCGAGGCTTCTCATACAGGTGAATGTGTAAATGTGCAGCAAGGAGAAGAGCAGACATGTCTACATCCCAGTCCTCTCAAAGCCAGGGTGAAGGCACTGCTTCCCCTGCACA
Source organism: Polyodon spathula (assembly GCF_017654505.1). Taxonomy (NCBI): domain Eukaryota; kingdom Metazoa; phylum Chordata; class Actinopteri; order Acipenseriformes; family Polyodontidae; genus Polyodon; species Polyodon spathula. The sequence goes on along the minus strand of NC_054535.1, from coordinate 45,458,372 downwards.
TCGCCATCACTTCATCAGAGAAGACTGCTTAAAGAGTAAGCAGCAAGGTTCCCTACATGTTGCTGCACCTGTAATTTCCTGACAACTTTGTACGCTTATAACTTTAAAGTTTGTTTCCAAGCTATTTTTAAAATGGCTGCTCTAGTGCACTGGGGTTTGAGATCTGTCCTCTAAATCAATGCAACAAGTGCTCTGACTTTTCTGTTCCATGGATTGCTATTGCTGTGTTACCTGATTGACGATGTGGGCAATAATCCTTACACTATCAGTGCACTAGAGCAGCCATTTTGAAAAGAGCTTAGAAACAGACTTGAAAGTTATAAGTGTAAAATGTTGTCAGGATGTTATTTAAACAGTTGTAGCAACACCTGGGGACGTGTAACGGTATATTTTTTGGAACCCTGCTACTCTTTAAATGCCCTTGAAAGAAATATCAGTAATAGAAACAAAAAGCATGTAAGGGCAGTACGTGAAATATTAGAATAAATTAAACTGTATTGGTAGACTGGTGGGTAGGTTCCAAGAACATATACACCAGGAGCTAGTCAGAACCAATGCACTCCTGCAGCATACGGTCATGATAATTGAGCACAATTCCCACTCCAGGACTGCCTCCACTGCGCCAGAGCCCTGCAGTACTGCTGCAGTACCAACTAACATTCAGCAGCAGCTGTACTCTTCTGCATCCAAACCAGGTGGACCACGTGGCAAGGACAAGGCTCTTGGTATGCAACAGCATTGGAGCGACAGGGAAAGGGAACCATCCAAATGATTCGCAAGAGTATGTTTCATGATTGTAATAAAACATTTGTGCTAAAATGGAATCAGTATTGCACCTTATTGGAATATTTCTGTAGTGTTTGTGAAAAATCATAATAAAAATCTTAAAACATTAATATGCATTTGTTACATATTTATTTTGTAGCATGGTCGTATAATATTATCATAACTTATTTATCAAAAGTACGTTATTGCTATCAATAATTAAGTTTAATGATCACACTTACCAAATACAAAACAATCCTTTTATAACCTGTTCACGCAGTTGCCTTGCCTGTGCTCCATGGTTTTGTTGATAATGGTCATGCTCATCTCTATCTATGTCCACTGGTAGCATTTCATCTCCCTTATCCAGTAGGAGCTCCAGACCACAATGGCAATTGTGAATCATGCAACACAATCACTTTGCATAACTTACCAGGATCATAATGCAGCTTACCAGTAGAGTCACGAAGAAATCTAAATCTTTTTTTCAAAAATACCACCCAATGGCGTTTTGAGTTCAAATGTGAGCAGCATTGTATTTTATTTATTGTTGTGTTTGTGGGTTTAATATTGGGGTCATTGTGAGCCATTGTTTAAGTGGGTATGCGCTGTCACCTGCAAGCATTAATAGTTTTTAGTAAGATATTAAAACAACTTCAAATTTAATATGTCAATTAAAAGACCAACTGTGACAAATGCAACCTGCTTGCGAGGCAGCCTCTGTTCAAATTAGAAGCCCCTGTTCAAATTTTCTGAGAAACAACTGATAAAATGTGTGCTTGGTTCCATTTTGTTCCACACCCCCAATTGGAAATATTATATGCTCCCTTGCCCTGTGACATCAGTTAGTGCCTTTGACATAGAACACTGACAAATGCTTTTACAGGTACAGGTATGGCGTGACTGCCTGCTGCTTTTGACTCTAAATCACTTAAGCATAGGAAACAGCTCTGTTATAGTATTGTATCTGTATCCAATCTGTATTGGAGTTAGATCTAGACATGTCTGACGGAGATGAACTATTCTGGGATTAGGGTAAGGTTGTCTTCTCCTCTTCTCTTCCTTCTCATGCTGCAGTCGATGAATCAGAAATGCTTCAATATCCTCCATTGTTGATTACAGCTCAGTATCCCTGTCAGTAGTCACAGGTGAAATAAGACACGAGAGGGTTTGCACCCGTATTTTGTTGTGCTAAGTGATCACATTGGTGTTTTGCAGCCTTTGAAAATAAGGGGTTAATTGTAAAAAAAGAACCAATTACATATTTCAATTGCTTAGCAAGCTGTAATGCAAGTGTACTTTCAAGAAGCGGAAACCCTAAAATACCATTGTGCAGCTGAGTTATAAGAGTTATATCTTGTGATACAAAGGCGTACTGCAAACTGTTTCTCACTTTGCCCCCTCTGAAAATCACGCCCTATTTGTAAGAAGGGAAAATGGTAACAGTTGCTACAGTAGTTCTTTGTCGGCTTTTTGAAAAAAGACATTTGTACAAGATCCATTTTTGTGTACAGTAGTCTTATACATTTTAGGAATGAGTGTTAAAAAAGACGGAGATAAGTAAAAACAAGCACGTGGTACTATATGGAGTTTTACACACTGTAAAAAAAATGTATTCAAATGTTATGTGATTAAACTTGGTAAGGACATTCCTTAGCACAGGTATTAGAATGTGATATATGGAGGCATCTGTCCATGGTCTGCATGCCAAGCTTACATTTTCACATACAGTGGTCGTAGGACACAGTAATACTGTATATTTTGCTTTATACCTTTTTTGTGTTTACAACCAGGGCAGGGAATGTCTGGACTATGGTTCAGGAAATGGAAAAGGTCATGCGAAACATACATAAAGGGGAAATTAGCAAAGTGAAATAAATTGAGATACTGGTATTGTATTTACATTTCTACTGTATGCATTTTTTTAATGATAATATCTTCAGGGTTTTCAATTGAAGAAATTCATTTTCCACCACAGACTGGCTACCATTTTTAAATAATTTATTATTATTATTATTATATTTATTATTATTATTATTATTATTATTATTATTATTATTATTATTTAAACATAATCCATAATGTTCTACCGAATACAGTAAGAATCAGAAATGGAAAGTTGCCTAAGCTAGGTACTGTACATACACTGTATGAAATGAAGAGCAAAGGGTCACTCCACACATAACAACGAGTGTGTTCTCTAGAGGCTGTTGATTTATGTGTTCTTGGTCTGTCAGCCCTAATAAAGAATTAATTTATGAAGCAGCAAAAGGTGCCCTTCAGATCAATTTGACTCTCTCTCCTTGCTACAGGGTCCTTCCGCTGTCCAGCAGTAAATAATAAGGACACTGAAATGTAAATCTGCTCATGTATATATGCACCAAAAGGACAGATAAAGAGCCATGCTACTTCAATAGGTATGGTGCAGCAGTGACAGAAAAAAAAGAATACAAATTCTGCTTCTGAAGGTTTTACCACAAAGTAGGACATGTTTTCCACTGGGAGCAAAGCAGTGAAGAGAGTAGCTCTGCCAATTATTTCAGGCAACACCGCGTGAACAGTGGCATTGAACTCACCCCAAGTACTTCTGTCAACAACAGCAGTGAAATACACTGGGGTGTACTACATTGGACAGACCTTAAACACTTTTTAACTTTGGTCCTTCCTTCAAATCGGCATTGGAAAATTCATTTAGGCCTTGATTTGTCAAGATGTGATGCTGAAATGAGATTTACACCCATTTCTTAAAAAATTCTACCTCATAATATTACAAAATCAGTAACAAACTACTCAAGGTTCACTAAAGGACTCAAGAGTATAATTAATATCTGATCAATTTGCTAATATTAACAGCTTCATTGATACTTTGTTAAACAGTACATAACACAAATAAATTATACATTTCTGTATACCCAGGTGTCATTTCTGTAATAGTCTAATAACAGAAAATGATTTTCTTTCATCGAAGATTTTTTGGTTATTTGCTTGTTTATATACTTACAATGTACAGTCTTTTGGGAGACAAATATTTCACTGTTGTAGCTCAAAGGCGGCTGCTGCTTCCTGGTACCTAATCACTTCACACCATTGGTCTTGCTGCAATCTGATCATTTGACCTACAGCATACTGGTTTTCATTTCGGTATACATAAGCAGCCAATATAAGAACTGTACCAGTAGGCAAAGAAACATGTCCGCTGAATGGGGACCAGCATAAATCAAAGTGCAGAGAAAAAATTCTCTCCATAGGCTACCCCTGATGATTACCTCTGTCTGATTGCTTTGTGGAAATATTTTACACCATGGTATTGAAAAATAATAAAGTGTTATGTCCAATGGTAATCCCTTTATTAAGAATGAGCCTGGTCTATTCGAGTTTCTCTGGTACTTTCAGCAGTAGATTATATTCCGTTGATTGCAACAGCTGCAGTAAATATTCAGGGTGTATGATAAGTCAAATAGTACAAGATCCTACATGTGGGCAATTACTTTAGCTTGTCTATTATGGACCACTAGTGGTCTTTCAGTGTTTTCTCCATTTGGTCCGAAATTCAATTAGAGTTAGGTCATGACTTTTCAGGCTGGCCATGGATGGAGACTGATTTATTGTTATTCCATCAATGAAAGGGAACCTTTTATTTTCATGGTGACATATGTTCCTACAGCCAGTACCCTTGTGTCAGGGGAACACTATTTATGTTTGCCATATTCAGAATGGGCAAGGACATTAAGAAATTGAGAAAAAAGGCTCTCCAAATTCACCAGATCTGATCAGATCTAAAGTTTGTTTGGAAAATGTGACTCTTAAAAACGTGCAGACTGCATTCAAGAATATCACAGGAGAGTGAGAGTTATCTGAATAAATATGTGTTGCATCTTATAATCTAAGAAGTGCCTAAAGTTATTTTAACTTTATTTTAAATTTTTTCAACCACATCTAGCTGAATATGAAGTCTTGAAGTTACAAAATGAAGAAGGAAATTCAAGTTCAAGGAAAATTCACTTCAAGCTTGAAGCCTACAGAAAATGAGGCTATGTAATGATTCTGTCATAATATTCCTAATAAGTCCAAAAAGATTATGTTAAGACCAAAGGTATTCATATGTAACTGCCAATGATGGCAAGATCAGACCAACTGTAGGTCTAACCTTGATGGATAATGAAATGCAAGTAGCTAGCTGGCTGATTATCAGTATCCATCAGTGTCCATTGTCTGTTTTTTGCTCTTTACACATTTTACTAAGGTTTAGTGACAGGGGTCTGATCTTTAGAATATTGTATTTGCAATGATAGATAGTTCACATATAAATACATCCCCACACTCCCACAGTGTTATTACAATGTGTACTGTTCAAATATTATACATTACAGTGAATGAGAAATTTCCAGTGCTTTACATTATCTGATTACTTTCACAAGAATCATAAAACTCTTTGTGAGCAGCCTGTTTCTCTTTTTATGTACGGTTGGCTAAGTAAAGCAGATTAGATATTTATGCCTACCAGAATGTGATGTGCAAACAAAGCACTCTAGGGCAAAAAAAAAAAAAAAATCTTCACAGCATGTCGTTTCATAATGCAAACATTGCATATTTTCAAATGAAGAATGCTTTTCATAGAATACACAATATTATCCTAAAGGGGTAATAACACCTTTGTATTCAAATCACTTATCATTAATCTGTTTAGTTTTACAAACTGAAGATGTATTAAGTATCAATGTAATTCAGGAAATAATTTGTCTGATTTAAAGTATAAAAAAGGCTTTTCATCGGTGCTCAAACGTCTTGTCCCCTAAATGCATGTGAGATTTAGCATATATTAAAGATTTGTGTATATATCAAAAAGTAGCATTGAAATGTGAGGTCAAATTGAAAACAGATTTAAAATGATACCTGAATAATGTACAGACAGTAATATCTATAGTATAATAAGTAACAGTGGCGTCTTTTAAGATTACAGTACTAACCATACTCAGTTATGTACAGTAAAACTATTGTCTAGATCAGGGGTCTCCAACCCTGGTACTTATAGGTATCTATATCATCAATGGCTAAAGATAGAGAACACCTGTTAATCTTGACTAATTAAGCCAATAAGTGGTGCAGTTAATTAACAGAGCTTGATGAAATGAAAACCAGAAGACCCAGTGGCTCTCCAGGACCATGGTTGGAGACCCCTGCTCTAGACCAATTAAATATTTGGTATGACGATTAGTATGCATTGTTTAAATAGTACCAAATTGAACATATTGAAATGCTGAAAGCAAACAGAAAAAGTTAAACGGGAGTAAAAAAAAAAAAGAAACATTGAAATAAAAATCAATGTCCAGAGTAACAAGCCACCTGTACAGCAATAAATACTATAGTCAAACAAAAGACTAAGCAATCAAGTCTTTACCATATGCTTTAAAAAAAAAAAAAAAAAAAAAATTCTCCAAAAATCTAAGCATGACATCCCAGGAGGTTTACAGATTGGAGATATCGACCATAAGAAAATCTTGGGTTAATAAACATGGTATGGGTAAGAAATATTTTGCTCTTCGGTTGTTACGCTTAGAGTTAATGTGGCATTTCTTACATCCACTATGGTGTTTCATGTTTATGGCTACACTATGGGGTACCTGATGTATCTGAAGAGTTTAGAATGGATTCTCAGAACTCCACTGAGGTCACAGAGGTACTTTATTTTCTGAGTTCTAAAAAAGTCAACATCACGTAATGGCCAAAAAAAATGATACAAAATACAAATCTAAAAAAACATAAAGAATACATTGACTGATATTTTCTACCACACCAAGTTGACCTTTAAAGTGAACTCAAATGCCTTTCCTTCCTAAACCTGTCTTACTAAGATTTCTAGCCAATATTAACCTATAATAACTGCCATGCCCGTCTACTTCCATGGAATCGACTTCTTCAAAAGGAAAACTGTTAAGACGATATAGGTCCTTGAAGTACAAGTCACTTGTATTTTCACCACCCGTGACCAGACCTTTCTAGGGGGAGCACCACGATAAATCTTTACAAACCTTGCCTCGCTTAAAAAGGCTATTACTCTTTGAAACGTCACATTCCGACCATTGACATACTTTAAATATTCGCCTGGACATAAAGCATGCATTAATGAGGAACGCAGATGTAAAATGAACAACCCTTATTTAAGTTTCTTTTTCAATAGCTTATTTCACACACTCATTCTGTCTCTTAATCACATCTGTCTATTTGCCCTTCAGTGCATTGCTTCAGTTGGGATTTCAATCAGTGCCTTAACAAAAAGCCTGGTGTTAATTGCTACAGATAAGAATGTGAGTACTGTGTAATGTATAGTTTGTTCAAAGTCTTTCAGGTCACACATTCAAATGATTGAAAATGAAATCCAGAGATTTATAGCAGTATCTTTTATTTATTTTTTTTAATAAATGGTAAACACAACACGGGAGTTAAAATACAGTCAACCACCTTGAATTAATCAGGTCAAGTGTTGGATTGGTCAGATTGGTATATAGCATTAACAGAGAACTCAACATGGACATTGAAATATCTCAGACAAGTCCCATTTAGGTGTGATCTGTGTGGACACAGATGTCTGTCTAGCCAAAAAACAAATCAACGACGGTAATTCTTACCTGGAGGCAACATAAAAGAGTCTCAGACTCCAGCACAGTATTAGTCAATGTGAAATGCGCTTTGTTGAGTTCTTAAAATTAGGATCGAAGTTCAATCTTTCAAAAAAAAAAAACTGTTAAAAAACATTTAACAAATGCACACGCTTTACAATGGTTTATTATTTACTGGTAACATGAAAGTTATCATACATAAAATCCCTTGGGATGGTTAGAGGTAACAAATTCACATGCACATCATTTATATTATTATTGCAATCCGGATTTCTATGATACAGTCTTTCTTAGAAGTGTTTTTTTTCTGTATGCTAAGCTAATACAGTTCTTAAAAAAAGAAAAAAGAAAGAAAAATGAGCCTAGGCTTGCAGCAACAGGTTGCCCTGGTTGCTTATATGTAAAGTTTACTTTAAACAATTCAGGCTAGATCACACTTTTAACCAATTCCCATTTACCCATTTACTTGTTTATTTCCAAAACCAATGTGAAGGGAGACTAACTTACAGATGATGAAGGAAACATAAAAGATATTTTACACCCCAGCCCAGACCCCAGTTCAGTCTATCACAGAGGAGGGATGAGGGCGCACGCAGCAGTTTGGCCGTCGGACATTCTGAAGGACGGACCTGAAAATGTTCTGCTGCCTCCTTTTATTTTTCTTGCTGGTGGAAGTTTCTGAGGAAATTGACTTTCTGCTCTGAGTCTGTGGTGTTATTTTTTTCTCATGCTCTTTGATCTTGCACTGGAGGTGATTCTGGATGGCAAATCCCAGAGATTCAGGGTCTAGGGAGGCACCGTAAACCTCCCAAGTCATTCCTTGTTCATCCCACAGTACATCTTGGACACCCTTAGATTTCTTTTGCTGTTTGCTTTTAGAGCTTGTCTCGTTTTTCTTGCTTCCCAAATTAGTTTCTCTATGAGCTGAATTTTTTTTTGCCTCGGAAGATTTGTGGTCTGAATGCTTAGAATTAGCCTTGAGATTCTCAGCTTGTGCTGGTTTGCTACTGACCTTAGATTTATTTTCAGACTGCATGGATTGCTTCATACTATCAATGACAATATTTGGCCTGGCTGAATGAACAGTATTGTGATCATCTCTTTTAGACTGGGCAGATTCACTAGCTTTCCCAGTGGAGGAAGGTGGTGCTTGCTTTGAAGTATCTAATTTTACAGGGCAAAGTTTTGTTTCCTGTGCCGAGAGAGAGCATTTAGTATCAGGAACACCTAGTTTGGTTGCTTGGTTAGGCAAGGGCTTAACATCAGCAATGGCACAGCAAGAATGGTTGGTTGTACTTGGTTTAGTAGAGAGGCCATCAGAAGATACATTATTCACTCCAGTAGGGTCTGCTTTGTTCATGTTTTCTTGAGTATTTGATGGCTCACTCTGTAACATAATACTGGGAACAGGGTCAGCATGGCTGGCAGTCTCTATATTTATTTTGTAAACAGGTTTTAAAGGCAAATCATCCTCTTTTACAATACATTTATATTCTAGAGTGTTTTCCTTGGGCTTTGTTCCAGGTCCAAATTCACTTTGAGTGGTTGATACGGAATGCTGATTATTCACTGTTATATTACAGGTAACCTTGGCTAAATCAGCATCCACTTTGGCTGTCTCTGATTGGTCAGTTAAGTTGTGTTTACCATTTCTTGGTGGGTGACACACACTTGCCTGAAAAACATTTGTAAGAGGTGTCTGCGAAAGTATATCCTGAATGGCACTAGGACCTTTCAATGGACCTACTCCTGTGGTGATTTCGTAAACGGGATTCGATGGCTCCAACCCAGTCTTCATCTGGTACACCATTGCTAGATGATCAGAATCATCTTTCCCTTCACAGCAATGGTTGGGGCAAACAATTGGTGGAAAAAGATATGGGCTAGTGGATGCTGATTTGCACTGAACACCGGGAACAGTTTGGACCTCTACATCTTGGCAGCTCTTTCTAGCAATGGGACTGCATTCAGACGGAAATGTCATTGTTGACACCTCTTTAAATTTCTTCCTTTGCTCTTTTTGGCCTTGTGATGCCTCTGGCAGAACGCTCTGGATTTGTGCTGCCTGGTTTGCCATCTGTGCCAGCGTTAAGCCTTTCTGTTGTCCTCCAGGAGCTGCAACATCCTCTGGCAGGCCTTCCTGTGTGGCTTTGTATGAAGATCTCTCAGAGTCCTTCAAGACCTTTAAGTCCTTTTCAATGCACTCATGGTTTAATGCTCCTTTTAAAAAAGACTGTTGAACTTCAGTTGGTGAATTTATTGCCTTATTCTCTGACAGCTCTTTGTGAGGTCTCACTAGTGTTGTCTCATCTTGGTTCTTTTTGGCACCTTCAGTTTTTTCTGAAACATCATTACCCGTTGCTACATTGGAGCTCTGTGCTTCCGAATCAGCGGAGACTGATGGATTCACTTCAGTGATGTCAGAATCCTTTCGTTTTGTTGATTGCAAGGACAAGGCAATGACATTAGCTGTGACAATGCCAACATGGCTCGTTATACTTGGCTTTGGAAGGAGACAATCAGAGGAGATATCATTGTTATTTGCCTGTAAATCTGTCTTTGGTAAGTAAACAGGAGCAGACTGGCTTGTTGTAGAACCTTTCTCCTTCTGAGAGGCTGTTAATACTGTTAGATTGGCGTTATTATCCCTTATGTTTTCTTCTGTGTTACGGTCAGTGTTATGGTCAGTGTTACACCAGCTTTTCAAATTTCCGGTTGAGTCCAATTCTTTGGGAATTATAATTTCTGATTTCCTGTTATCTCCTTTTGGATTACAAATATCCATCCTGCTTTGTTTCCCACAGCCTAAGGTCTCGTTAGCTGGAGTCACATCTGACTCAATTAAACAAGCATTACTCTGTCTGTGATCAGCTGGGGATGTGTAAGTCTTGTTTAGATTTGAGCTTGTTTGTTTTTGCCATTTGTCAGTAGACTCCTTGTCCCCCTGGTGATCTCCTACTACACGGGGTGTGCCCATTTGAACTGTTACAGTCCTCTGTGGATTAGGTATTGTCCCCATTGGAATCCCTTTCAACAAGTTGTCTCCTTGCAGAAGTCTTTGATAGCTGATATCGGTGGTTTCCTTTTGTGAGGGTTACAGAGTTTACAAGAGAAGTAAAGTCTTGTCCAGCCAAATGAAGTCCAGCGGGTTAGACCACCTAAAACAAAAGCAAAAAGAGAAGTTTCTTATATTTCAGTAGAAGCAGTCATTGTTAATGACCTGCACAGGATGGTTACAACTTCTCTAATGCATTAGAGCTATGCGATGCACTTGCACATAAAGGGCAGCAGTATCTCCATGGGGAGAAACCCTATCCCTTTGCACAACAACTCTGCAGCATGTTAGGACTTGTTATGGTCGAAAGAAAGGTAAAGAGTAGGTTTTATTTTGAGAAACTGATTAGTGCCTGACAGTAGACAAAATAACACTGTCGCATACTTTAACTGTCTTCTGGGGGGAAAAAAAATGCATGCCTCTTAAAGACATAACGTTCATTAGCCCATAAGAACTTGTGCTAAGGAATGCCCAGTTCAAGTTTTATTACCATTACATTAGGGGCTCCCAAAATACAGTTAAAAAAGAAAACATGCATGCGCACCTCCTGTAACTATATCCCAATAGCCAGGGCTTTCATCATTTAGAAATATTTTAAGAAAACTGTTATATTTATTCAGATTGTATGGGAAAATAATTAACAAAATGTAAATCTCAGTTTCAGTTTAGATCATATGATTTTATTTTCCTTTTGAAGGCTGAGGGACCCCTGGAGGATAACATTAACAGACCATACTCTAGCAAATCCCAATTATACTATTTTAAGCCTGGATTTTCAGTTTTAAAGTACTTGCAGAAACCATTTGGGATTTTGGCATAAACTTTTTAAAATGCTGGTCCGAACTGAATCATTAAAGCAGTGAACAACTTATTATTTGTATGTGCCTAATACCAGTATGTGCTTAATCATTCAATGTGTGCTTTTTACCCTTTTCCTTAATTAACAATGCAAATAATAATAATAAAAAAAACTTAAGGAGGGTTTTTACATACTCAATCACTACTGTCAACCAAAATAATCTGAAATAAGACTGTAGCTATGTGGCAAGTTGGCTGTAGTGGGTGACGTCATATCAGGAAGTAAAGACAACATACATGGCAACTGCAGGGTAAATATTGGATGCTACGGCGCTCACTATTTATTAAACAATGCACTTTAAATAAACACAAAGCAAAAGGGCACATTGACCAAAGTAAACAAGTGGTAGCCCCTCTGGCGGTGGAGACGGGAGCAGCTGGTAGTCTCCCTCTGGCAGTGGAGGCGAGTGCAGAGGGGAATCTCCCTCTATCACTGGGGACTGATGCAGTCGCAGGGGACTGGTGTGGCACTCCTTTGGTCAAGACAGCGGGGCTTCTCCCTCTCGCACTGGAGACAGCGGGGCTTCTCTCTCTCGTACTGGGAACTGGTGCTCCTTCTCTTCCTATTCCTGGAGGAGGGGGCAGTTGACCACAAAGTGGCCCCACTCCCCGTAGGCAGTGCACCAGTTTAAGGCCTCAAGAGTGCTGATGTAGGTCTCCCAGCTGCCCTCCGGTCATCCCTCCTCCTCCTCCTCCTCTCCAGGGCAGGGGGCAGTTGATGACGGAGTGGCCCCCCTCCCCGCAGGAAGGGCACCAACTCGAGGCCTCGACCAGGCGGAAGTAGCCATCCCAGCGGTCCTTCTGCTGTGCCTGTGGTGCCAGTTCCTCCTCCTGCCACATGGGGACTGGGTCAGGTGAGACCACTCCTTTCCTTCCAGGCAGGTGACGCAGACGTCCAGCATAGCAGAGACACGGCGGGACATGCGACCAGTCCCGCGCTGTTGTTGTCGTTGCTGCTACTTTCTTCGTCTGCTTCTTCACATTTTATAATGTTTCCTTTCTTTCCTTCAAGATACACTTTTTCTTCAAGTTGGCTGTGTTGGGTGACGTCAGACCAGGAAGTAAAGGCAACACACACACACACACACGGCAACTGCGGGGTAAATATGAGACGCTATGGCTCTCACTATTTATTAAACAATAATACACTTTAAATAAACACAAAACAAAAGGGCAAATTGGTTAAAGTAAACAAGCACTATAAGAAAACACAAAACAAATGAAAACGAGTACCCTTCAGGAAGGTGACTAGGCAGGTAGGGTTTGTAGGGTAGCAATCGTATTTCCAGTTTCTCTCTCTCTAGACAGACTCGTCTCTGTTCCACTCCCCCCTTGCAAAAGCAGTGGGTCTCCATTTATATGTGACCAGCTCCAGATTAACAACAATCAATCAATCTGAAGCCGGTCGCATTCTACACAGGTTTAAATTAATGCGCGTGACTGTCAGCCAATTTTAATTACTCAGCCGACAGTCATGCATTCTCACGAGAGGTACAACAAAATAAACAATACAAATGCGTTGACTTTTCGTTTCCAATGCAAATAATAACTATTCAGGCTTTCTGCCGTCATATATATAAAAATAAATCATAATAATACAATAATTTATAATAAACAGCGCAAACACACATAGGAGGTGGGGCTCCCCGTCACAGGCAATTACAAAAAATACTGAATATTTTGTTTATAAACTAGAAGAGCATACCCGGGGGTATAATGAAAGGGAAGTGCCCCAAGATGAACTGCACACTGAAGTGGCATCTACAGTTTGTTGAGTCAAACAACCATATACACTATGAACCCCTGTGGCAAAGTGGTTAACTGTGTGCAGGTGCAGGTGACCAATAATCAGACAGACAATGATAATCCAGGTGCAATGGTGTTTTATTTTTATAATCCAATTGCCTGATGGCGAAACAGCAGTAAACAATAGCAATGTTAAGAAGCAATACAACAGCATGTATTACTCTGTTTATCTGGGTTGGTCCCAAAATAATATACAGTCCCGTTCTTATTCACCCACACGTAACACAGACACAAACACGGAATTCTACAGTTCGTGCTCTAGTGCTCATAGTGAAAATACAGTTCTTCAGTGAAACAAAGTGCAGTGATGTTGTCCAGTTTTAGTGCTGGCCTTTGGCGACAGCTCTGGATCGTGTTCAGCCATCTAATAATAACAGACAGTGCAATTGTTTAGAAACAACAGAACAAAACAAACAAACACTCACTTTACAACATGGTTCTCCTTCCAGTTAGCTTTAACCATTACAAAGGAACAGATCACATTACTACGTCCTCTTAAATACTGTCAACCATGACCCCTTGGTTAACGAGCCACATCGTTTCCCTTCCGGGTTGATGATTTAGTGTATCGTAGCTCTGCCCCCTTTCTAGATGGTCGACTTCCACCTAACCCTGGGAATGAGTTGTCCATCCAGTCCATGGTACTCTTTTCCCTTTACACAGCGCCCTCTCAGGTCGGGAGTGAGATCTAACACTAAGAATCATTCAATCTCTGTCACAACCCCATTATTAATTTGAAATAAAAAAAGAATAACGAATATGTCTAAATTCCATTTGCTGTGGTAAAACAAAGGCTAGAGTCCTAACCCCTTTCAACAATGATGATCAATTTCAGGTTTTCATTGTAACAAAGATACACCTGTCCTCTATCTACGATAAATCTGAACTATTAGAAGGGTTCAACCCTTTGAAGAAATGTCATCGAAGATACCAGTGGTCTGTTAACCCTAAGTACATGAGTAGATACCTTGTAATATATATGCAAACTCTATATACATACAGTGGCTTGCAAAAGTATTCAGACCCCTGACCAATTCTCTCATATTACTGAATTACAAATGGTACATTGAAATTTCGTTCTGTTTGATATTTTATTTTAAAACACTTAAACTCAAAATCAATTATTGTAAGGTGACATTGGTTTTATGTTGGGAAATATTTTTAAGAAAAATAATAAACTGAAATATCTTGCTTGCATAAGTATTCAACCCCCACACATTAATATTTGGTAGAGCCCCTTTCGCTGCAATAACAGCTTTAAGTCTTTGGGGTAAGTGTGTATCAGCTTTGCATACAGTGTCAAAGTGATTTTGGTCCATTCTTCTTGGCAGATTTGCTCCAGGTTGTTCAAGTTGGTTGGACGACGCTTGTGGACCACAATTTTCAAATAGTGCCACAGATTCTCAATGGGACTGAGATCAGGACTTTGACTGGGCCACTGTTGGACATTCACCTTTTTGTTCTTGAGCCACTCCAATGTTGCTTTGGCCTTGTGCTTGGGATCATTGTCCTGCTGAAAGGTGAATTTCCTCCCAAGCTTCAGTTTTTTAGCGGACTGAAGCAGATTCTCTTGCAGTACTTTCCTGTATTTTGCTCCATCCATTCTTCCTTCAATTGTAACAAGATGCCCAGTCCCTGCTGATGAGAAGCATCCCCACAGCATGATGCTGCCACCACCATACTTCACTGTAGGGATGGTGTATCTTAAGGCATGGGCAGTGTTAGGTTTGCGCCACACATAGCGCTTTGAGTTTTGGCCAAAAAGCTCTATCTTGGTCTCATCTGACCACAAAACCTTTTCCCACATCGCAGCTGGGTCACTCTCATGCTTTCTGGCAAACTCCAGACGTGCTTTCAGATGGTACTTTTTGAGTAACGGCTTCTTTCTTGCCACCCTCCCATACAGGCCAGTGTTATGCAGAGCTCTTGATATGGTTGACTGGTGCACCATTACTCCACTCCCAGCCACTGAACTCTGTAGCTCCTTCAAAGTGATTGTTGGCCTCTCTTTGGCTTCTCTCACAAGTCTCCTTCTTGTTTGAGCGCTGAGTTTTGAAGTACGGCCTTTTCTTGGCAGTGCCTGGGTGATGTGATGCAGCTGCCACTTTCTGATTATTGATCCAACTGTGCTCACTGGGATATCCAAACACTTGGATATTATTTTGTACCCTTTCCCTAATCTATGCATTTGTATTACTTTATCTCTAACTTCTGCAGAATGCTCTTTGGTCTTCATTTTCCTTCAGATTCACAGCCTTACCAATGATCCTTCAACAGTGGGGTTTTTATCCAGAAAATGTGACAGCAACTTTAATGGTTCACAGGTGGAGGCCAATGGTAAGGTAATTATGTCCTCGTTAGGGCAATTTCTTTCATTGGTGCAAACTGGGAGCTTCCACAGCACAGGGGTTGAATACTTATGCATGCAAGATATTTCAGTTTTTTATTTTTCTTAAAAATATTTCCCAGCATAAAACCAATGTCACCTTACAATAATTGATATTCTGAGTTTCAGTGTTTAAAAATAAAATTTCAAACAGAACGAAATTTCATTGTAGCATTTGTAATTCGGTAATATGAGAAAATTGGTTAGAGGTCTGAATACTTTTGCAAGCCACTGTGTGTGTGTGTGTGTGTGTGTGTGTGTGTGTGTGTGTGTGTGTGTGTATATATATATATATATATATATATATATATATATATATATATATATATATATATACACACACACACACACATTTCCACTGACTAGGTTGGATAATGTCCATTGACAGGCACTGACGGATACATTTCACCCAGTCAATGTACATGCAAGTAAGTTATACAACTGAGAAAGATGTATTTTATACTGTAGCATAAACTAATATAATTTATTATACAAGATATTCACATTTTTAAAATGTACATTGTATTTGCCTATCACTGTCTTGACCTTTCTTTTCACATCTCCAGACTATCATTTCTCCCTACGCCCCCTCTCACCCCCTCCGCTCCTCCACCATCGGCAGATTAGCTGTACCCCTCCTCTGCTTCCCTGCTTCCAAAGCCTGCTTCTTCTCCACCCTTACCCCTGAGTGGTGGAACGACCTACCCATGGATATCAGGACTGCTCAGTCCCTGACCACCTTCTGGTGTCTCCTCAAGTCACACCTGTTCAGACAGAATCTGTAAACCTTACAACTCTTGACTATACTGGACTATGTGGCACCCAGTTGTACCAGTACTTGCATCAGCTTGTACTTGCACTGAACTGCTCCATACCTTGCCGTATTCTACTACTGCTCTTAATTATAACTACTTCCTGTATCTTGTATTTAATTTTACTCTTATAGGTAACCGTACTTACGTTTTTTGTAATTGCTCTTATTAAAATCATTCCCACCTATTCATCATACTTACTATGTGCTCATACTGGACTCGTATAAGCAAATATTTTTAACATAAGTTAACTGTTCTTAGTCGAATCTGCTCTTACATGTAATTATTTACTGTATTCTCTATTTTTTGCTCTTATTTGAATTTGATGTTTTCCTAATGATTTTTATTTACAACTGCTTTTATCTGTAATGTGATATTCTGAAAAGTGATACTTTACAATGTGATACTTTGTACTGTGGTATTTTGTAATAATTGTAAGTCGCCCTGTATAATATTAATAAATAATAATACAGTTGACATGACATCACCAGCTCTATTTCTTTATTGAAAATAGCATACCTTTTTAAAAGTATGAATTTAAGGGGAAGGTAGCTTTGAACATTGTTGTATACTCAGATAAAACTATTAAAATTCAATGCAGGAGAAAGTAGATCAAATAAATGTAAAGCTATTAACCCTGCAATAAAAAAAAAAAAAAAAACCTGATCATCTTGGTTTGCCTTTTTAATTTTAGATTAAGGCATTTCAACTTTAATTCTGAATAATTAGCAATAATCTAAGACTGGAAGCAGTACTTGTTACACTTCATTTATAAGTACATACTATCTGTAAAAAGCAATCTATCTACAGTTGACTTTATGTGCCCACATAAATAATTGCATTATAATTAAAGGGGAAGGGAAACTACGGGACTTTGTGCATTAAAAGTATTCATCCAGTGCTAAAGAAAACAATTCCCACTCAAACACCCTTGTATTTATCATATAACAATAAAAAGACCATACTGAGTTTTCCTGTGACGTCACTGGTTGGCACGCTCAACCAGCGGGTTTGTAAACAAAGATGGCAAATCTCACAAAGCACTCCGACATTGGAAGTGACCGTTCTTTATCAGACTCTGAAGAGCTACAATCTATTGGTAAAAACTTTCCAGTGCCTTATCAATTTGAGCCAATCACAGAGCACCAAATAGGCCCTACTGAAAGAAAGGACTCAGATTCCTGGGAAGCTGATCCAGATAGTGAGAGAGATCTGGATCCTGACATCTTGACAGAACAGCACACAGTTTTGTGTTTTTTTTTTGTTTTTTTTTGTTTGTTTATTTAGTCATCGGCAATTATTCATTCATTTTTATTATTTTCTCCCCAATTTACTCGTGTCCAATTATTTTTAGGCTCAGCTCACTGCTACTACCCCTGCGCTGACTTGGGAGGGGAGAATTATCACTAGTAAGATACAATTACAAAGCTCTGAATCGCATGTTGAAATGTGACATTTTCCACGCAATTTGCATTAGAGAAACCACTTACTTCACGTACTTCTGCCGCTGCCTTTTCCAACCAGTGACATCACATGAGCAATTTCCAGCAATGGCGGATTACAGTTTGAGACCCCGCAGAATTTAAACAGCTTGTTTGACATATACAGATTAAAAACTATTTAAAAAAATGAGAATACATTGCTTTCCCATCTATTTTATTATTTACAAACACCGAAAAGTGTTTCCTATTCCCTTTAAAAACCACAATCCATACCTCAGAATACTCACATCTGTCAATCTCTGAAAATGAATTCCTGTTTAAAAACTCAATATCTAAAACCCTTTTTATACAATATCATAAAACTATAGAGGCATGCAGTCTGCCTCATAAATAGCTGTCTTATATTGAAGAACAGCTGCTCCAAGCCATATTTTATATGTATGTTGGGGCAAAATTTAGGATTTACTTTAAGTAGATTTGGCAGATTGAGGTCTCCAATCTCCAGTGCTCTCAATCACTCATAAAAGAACCAATTCCTTTGAGGCATGATGAAATAGTAGTACTTTTATATCTAAGCAGTGCCAGTAGAGGTAGTTATATATTTAGTTCTGGAGAGAAATATGTATGCCTAATGCTCAACTAAGGGCTATGTAACTGGTCTGCTAATAACAGCATTTACAATTAATATGCTTGTTGCATCATCTGTTTTTTTACATCGTTAAATTATGCCCTACAGGGTGTCCGTATACGTCGAATATACAGACGCCATGGGGCACTGGAGTGCCTCCAACCCCGATATATATTCGATACACACGGACACCCTGAAGGGCCTTATTGAATTTATAATGCAGGTCAAACAATGGATTTGAAAAAAAAATCATGTTTAGGGCAAAAAATTATTTGTTCTTTTATTAAATATCCTTACGCCAATGATGTAGTCCCATTTATAACTTTGAACTACACACTAAATTAAGCTGAGTAAATTAATTTAATTGAAACAAGCAAAAGTAAGTAAATGTTTATTTTTGATATGGGTTAAATTGTACATTGCCACTGAAAAGATCCACCAGGAGGCAGAGTTGAGAAGGCACTGATTTCATTTTTTTTCATCTCAGAGCAAGACGCTGTTGTTTCAGCAGAACAGACGGGGAGCGGGTAAAAATACATTCGGTGCCTTCTTGGATTTCAATATTTTTTTTAGGTCTGTGTTGGAAAGGGGTGGATAATGTGCAGACATGTCTTTTTGTGTTTTTCAGTAGAGTTTACAAACTGCTAAAAAGATATCATTTGAAGTGACAAAGTCGGGGTGAGTGTATGTGTTATTGACAGATTTCCTTAGTTTTGTTTTCATTTAGACAGCAGTTTATTCCAGCTAAGAGACTAATGTAGCTTGAAATGCTGTATTCTTCTAGATGGGCATTTCTTACATTCCCATAGAAATCTCTTAGTATTTTATGAAGAGTTTCTTAAGATGTGCATTTTCCACAGCTTAGGCAATTTCTTTTTTGTTTCAGCCATCCTGAAAGAAAACTTTTTTTTTTGGTATTTTTTTCTGTTTTGCCGTGAGGATGCCGGGACTTTGGCAGCCCAGGCGTACAGTAGGTCAGTTTAGGTGACTTAATCCCAAACTAAGTACAGGGAGGGTGGGTAATGTAGTAGGTTTCTGGAGCGGGATGTTCCTTTTAGTGGGACAAACGCTTGCCATTTTTTGGGCAAACTTTTATTTTTAGCTTTGCTTTCTTTTGTTTTCTTTATTAAATCCAGTGCTTGGATTACCATTGTTGGTACCCTAACATCAGGGCCTGTGTTGTAATTAAATCTACAGGCCTGTGCGACGTGTCAACACCCAATATTATTCAGTGACGACCCACTTATGTAACATCACCCTGTTACAATAGTATTTGAGACAAAAAGACTCCTACTGGTTTAATCATATTTCTCCATACAACGCCATACAACTTTTAATATCCCAAAATACAATTAGGCACAATTTCAATGACCTTAAGTGCATAGGATTTTATAAATAGTTGCATACAGGAGTAGTACTGAATTCTGTTCCCCATAGAATGCAGTGTCCCCTGTTCATTGTGCACCTGTGCAGAGCTATCTTTTTTTCCCAGTCACTACACGTGCTCTGCTGATTTTGTTGAAGTGGGTTCACTGTGATTCGGCAGCTCCTATGATAACACGCAGCGGCTGCCATTGATCAGCAACTCCTGAGTTTTAATAATGCACCAAACATACAGAAAGAGAAAGTTGAAAAGGAAGCAGATTTAAAGTTTGCATTAAATCAACAAGGCAGTTCCCAGGGGGAACCATTTTTCACGGCTGCAATATACAGCATATCCACTCGTGGAAAATGGTTTCCCCTATGGCGTCTTGATAAAAGACTCACATTAGAGGCCATGCCGTGTTTACATTGTTTATTGGAATGTAAGGAGTAGACAGTGTGAATTTAACATTTTGGCTCCGCCCAATGTTAAATATCCCGCCGGCAACCTGACCCTTTAACTCTTTTTACTCGAGCACTGTGAGAGACAGCCCTGCTTGCGATACACCGTTAGAAAGACGAGAGTCACAGATTTGAAACAAGGTCCTATTTGTGCAACACTCCGGTCTAATGGATTTAATCAAATATTTTAAATATAAATATCAAACAAAATCACAGAAATGTGAACAAAAATACAGATCAAAGAATTGTAATAAGTCTTTAGTATGAAACGTGACACACTGTCAAAATGAAAACATTACAAGGTTAGTATCGGGTATGACCTCCCTGAGCATTAACACAGCATAGACCTGATCAGCCTCTGGATAGACTGCTGTGGGATGTTCCTGTGCAGCTGCAGCCAGTGGTTGGCTGGTTGTTGTCTCCTGTGGATGGCAAGCCGATTTGGTCCCAAAGATGTTCTACTGGACTGGAGAAAAATCTGGCCACGGCAAGACCTTGTCATTGTTTTCTTGAAGTCATGCAACTGTAATCCTAGCAATGTGTGATCTTGCATTGTCCTGCAGGAAAAGCGACACTTCCGGATTGGCTTGCAGGAACGGAAAAACTGTTGCCTGAAGGAGTTCGTCAATGTATCACTGAGCATCAAGGTTGCCCTCAATCTGCACCAAAGGCGTTCTTGTGTTAAAGGAGATTCATCCCCACACCATCACACTTCCACCGCCCCACCGGCTGGCTTAACAATGCAACAGTCAGTTGCACATGTTGTCTTCCTTCCGGTCTGTTATCAGTGAATAAAACACTCCACCACTCTCTGTGCCACCACCTCAGATGTTCACTGGCCCACAGAAGACAGCGATTTCGTCTCTCAGCTGTCAACATGTTACCCCTGAACGGCCTCGAGCATACAAATCATTTTCAGGCAGATGGCGAGCTACAGTCATTCTGCTGATGCGCAGGCTATTTCTCTGTGGAATTTCTTGTGCTGTAGCCACTGCAGTCTGAAAACGATTACACAGATGGATAGGTCGGATGTGACAGTCCTGGGCCGGTGTGGTGACCCTCTGCCTTCCATGACGTGGCCTGTCCCTCACAGAGCTGGTTTCCTGGTTTCTGTGGACAAGTCTGCTGATTGTTGAAGCAGAACATCTCATTCTCCGGGCAACTTCTCTCACAGACAGGCAGCCTTCAATTATGCCAACAGCAACCAGACAATCTTCATTACTCAAGCGGGACATGGTCGTATCTTTCGCTGTTCTTGCGTTAATTAAAATCATGTCTTTTCAAATGGCTATTTATACAGATTCTTAATCAACACATTTTCGGAATTTTAACTCTACTCAAATACCAAACACTTAGCACCTGGTGTTTTTTTTTATGAAATCACATGACTTGAGCTCAGTATTTTGTTATCCCAAGGAACAGTACTACTCAAACAATCAACAAACCTATCTGCTCACTATTTATAATGTTAGTAACATTATGTATGTGCCCAATGAGATACCAATCGAATCCATTTCAGGATTCGATTCCTCTTCAAATCCCTTTTTGCTAAAATCGAACATCTCAGTTTTCCATGGGACCTGTTGTAGCAGAGCCACTGTTGACTGGCTAGACCAGTGGTGTTCAACCTGCCGACAGTTCTTTATGACGATGATTCCTTAAAACACAACGCCCTGTCAATCGCACCATAGTGTATCAATCTGTTTGTACCACTGAAGCAGAGAAATTAGAAATTATAATGCAGAGTTCCAGACTGCGATTAAAATGGTTAGAAATGCAAGAACAACAACAACAAAGGCATTTTGGCCCAGCGTTAATTAAAATCACTACTTTAATTTGATCTGACTGTTGTCATTTAAACAATCCAAAAGTGTTTTAAAGTAGACTGGAGCTCTCAATATGGTTTCTTTTGAAAATGTTAATTTAGCAAAGTTGTCAATATTTAAAAAAAAAACATTTAAAAGGTGTTCTTGTTGTCTGGTGCTGATCGGGTCCGCATAACCAGTTTTCTGAAAAGTGGTAGTTCACCCCTTACTATGATTTACGAGAATATTAAATGTTTAAAACCAGACTTTTCTTTCTTTCTTTCGCTTAAAAACAGTGATTAGACATTTGATTTTGTAGTTTAAATGCTGTGTATAAGGTGATCAGACATCCCGTTTTGGACAGGACAGTCCACTTTTGGAACAATGGTCCCAGTGTCCCTAGAATCTTTCTTGGGATGCTCTTTTTGTTCCATTTCTTATGTAATCATCCCCTTAGACTCAATAACTGGTTACGCCACCTTTAGCAGCAATAACTGCAACCAAACGCCTGCTGTAGTTATTGATCAGTCTCTCACAGCGCTGTGGAGGAATTTTGGCCCAGAACTGCTTGTGGATTTTCGAGCATAAACTGCTCATTTCAGGTCCTGCCACAACATCTCAATGGGGTGTAGGTCTGGACTTTGACTAGGCCATTCCAAAACTTTACATTTCTTGTTCTTCAACCATTTTGATGTAGACGTGCTTGTGTGTTTCGGATCACTGTCTTGCTGCATGACCCCTGCCTTCAGCCAGCTCACGGACGGATGGCCTGACATTCTCCTATAGAATTCTCTGATACAGAGCAGAATTCATGGTTCCTTCAATGATGGCAAGTCATCCAGGTCCTGATGCAGCATAGCATCCCCAAATCATGACACTACCACCACCATGCTTGACCATTGGTATGAGGCTCTTACTGTGGAATGCAGTGTTTGGTTTTTGCCAGACATAACGGGGCCCATGTTGGCCAAAAAGTTCCACTTTTGACTCATCTGTCCATAGAACATTGTTCCAGAACTCTTGAGGATCATCCAGGTGCTTTTTGGCAAACTTGAGACAAGCATTCATGTTCTTCTTAGTGAGCAGTGGTTACTGGTAATTGTTAATGGTAATTTTTTCCCATTGTCTTTCTGATGGTGGAGACATGAACACTGACCTCAGCTGAAGAGAGAGGCCTGCATCCCTGGATGTTGTTCTAGGGTTCTTTCTGACTTCCTGGATGATTTTACACCTTGCTCTTGAAGAGATTTTGGCACGACGGCCACTCCTGGGAAGATTCACTACTGTCCCAAACTTTCTCCATTTGGATAATATGGCTCTGATTGTGGTTTTGTGGTGCCCCAGACCCTTAGAAATGGCTTTGCACAACTTTTTTCCGGATTTCTTTTAATCGTGACATGATGTGCCTCTAGAACCTGTGTGCTGACAACTTCACTCTGATGGTAAGGGCCAAAGTTAGTCAGATTTATATTGGGCAGGGCTGGACCAAATCAGGCCTGATTGTTAGGCAAAGTATTCAAACAGCTGACCCTAATTATCCCTTTAACTGGGTTGAGTTTAATGGATAATTAAAATGTGACAAATGTGCAAAAATGCAGCAAATCAGACAGGGGGCAAATACTTTTTCATGGCGCTGTATCTGAAACCAATCACAGAGAACAGTGAGCGGGTTTATCCGCTGACTGCTGTTGAATTGAACTGGTGGCTATCCTCATCTGAATCATCACTCTCGCTGCCCGAAGATGTTAAATTACTGTAGTAACAATAACGGCTCATACAGCTACCACTGTATTGTGTTGGAATTATTCTTGTCATCCATCATATTTGTATATCTGCATGCAAACGACTTTGCTTCATGTGTAGCTATAGGCGACAATTGTGGAAATCAACACTGTCCTGTTACATCACTGTGCCATGTTTACCACGCAGTGCACTAAAGCGTGTTGTGGTTTGAACCCTGCATTAAAATAACCCTTCACAACTAGGAGGGGCTGTAAAATATGTCAATTTGAAAACATGTTTTCTTTTGAAATAAGTCTATATTCACTTTCACCACAGGTACTCTCTAAGAATCATATGTTGGTGAATAATACAAAATAATTTCACATTTGTGAAATTCATGCAAAAAACATTTGCCAAATTTCAGTTTATGTTGTTTTTAGCAATATCGAGATATAATAGTTTCAGGTCTCCAGCTGCCAATTTCATTTCTTTAAAGAAATATTTACATTGATAGTTGAGTGCTGTATATGATACAAATAGTAAAAAACAATTACAAAAAAAGAACCACGGCCTCGTTTCATTTTAACCTTTCTTCTTTAAAACGTCTCTAAATAAGCTGCCTTAGAGGAAGGATACATCTCTTTTTAATTTGGTGACCCCTTATTTTTATTTATGTGTTAAATGTGTTATAGAAGAAGTATAGTTTAATCTGTCAAGTTTAAGGAAAAAATAGACAAAGATTAATGCTATCTGTTGCATACTTGTGATAGCTATATACAGTAGTTTAATAGAAAAAAAAAACACTGATAAAAACATATGTTTTTCCTTCAGCAAAAGAGGCAAATGTCAAAACTCCAGCCAAGACCAGCAAAGAAATTAGCCTTAGTAAAATGTGTCGTTATCTATTATTTAGATTGTCATAAGGCGCTTTCTCATGATCATTGACTGGTGCCAAAAAATGGAATAGGCAGGATTATCATGCTATTAACATGTTTTTAACAGGTTCCTTTCTGTTTTAAGTGATGCCCGTCAGCTTACAGCATGTTAAAGAGGGAATTTGAAAATACAGCTGTTGGGAGAAACTTAAAGGGTTTGCCTTCCTGGATTACTATTTACAGTATTAATGACTACTTCTGAAGGAAATTCCTGTTTCTGTAATCAGGGCAGCTTCTAAACAAAACGCAGAAAAGCAGATTAGTGGGTGTCATTTATTGCACACAGTCGAAAGATAAGATATTTAAAACACTTCATCACCTTTTAATAGTAATAACTTAATAGTAGAAAGTGGCGGAAAAGAAAACCTAGTATCTATTAATCACGGCACATTACTGACCCAAGTAGAAACTGCAATAGAAAAAAATATACAAAACAAATACAAATATTACATGGTAAGAAATTAAATATTTTGAAAAAAAACATTCTATGAAGTAACCATTAAATAAATATAAATATTGAAATATGTAATATTTTCATACAGGAAGGGCCTGGTTTGCAGATTGGACACTGGAGGATAGCAGAGAGAGAGAGAGAGAGAGAGAGAGAGAGAGAGAGAGAGAGAGAGAGAGAGAGAGATGGAAAGTGGAAATCAGAGAGTGAAGATTCAGTTTCTTAGGCACAAAAGGGACTAGATTTGCAGCAGTAATCAGCAATAAAATAGAATCTCGGAATTTGATATTATTGAACTGGTACAATGCAATGTAATGACTATGCTTGTTGTGAAGACATTAAATTACAAAGACAACAAAATAATTTAATAACAGAAAGAAAAGGTTTTGAAAGTAAAATATTCCACTCTGAATATCACCAGGAGCCTCTGCATTCACTTTCAATGATTAGATCAAACATTGCCAAAGTGAAAATAAAAATCCTACAACTTCCCCATAGCTTGGAAATTGGAAGTTATTCACAATATTTCTATACTGTCCCAGTTTAAGGACTTACAGATCTGTTCATCTTTGCTGTGTATGCTATACAGTAGTCTTATAATATTAATATAGGTTTTTTTTCGAACTGTATTTTCTAAATAAAAAGAGGAGAACCTTATTTCAAACACGGTTAAAGTTTAATGTTTGAGGTCACTATCCTCCTAAATTACTTACCACGACCCTTGCAAATGACGCCAAGGCCGGTCTCAATGGGTTAACGTCCTGCATTAATAATAAACAAACAAATAATTAATCAATGACGTGCATCACATAAATATAATTTACAGATTTATGTTCATTAAATAAAAAATAAAATACAAAAAGATTCTAATAAAACGCCCCGCGATTACTATTCAGAAAATCTGCTCGGGAGATATGCATTTGCTCAAAAACATTGTTAATTTGAAATGCTCAAATCGCGAAATGGCTATTTTTGTCGGTGACTGACGAAATCCTGACTATTGAGTGTTTACAAATCTGAACAAATCAATGCCTAAGTCCACACACACAGGAAGAAAAAAAAAACAACAGCCGTAGCTCTCGAAAAACAAACATCAATATTTGTTTTTGTTTCTGTCTATTGTACACATTTACCTCAATCCTTATCAATTCACTATGGTAAACTCATGAGGCAGACATAACACCTAACCCACGTTATTTGCTCTGTCCTGTGTAACCCTTTTGCAGTGTGTGTTGGCTATATGAAAAAGCAAGGAGACCGTACACCGCGCAAACAGCAAAACGTCAATTAAACAAAATCAATAATAATAATAATAATAATAATAATAATAATAATAATAATAATAATTATTATTCTTATTATTCTTATTCTTATTATTATTATTATTATTATTATTATTATTATTATTATTATTATTAACTGTAGCCTACCGGTGTTGGAATAAAAACCAGTAAACTGACCTCTAGAAACGCTGAATTACAAACAACAACCTGACAGTGTTTTGTTTGTAATAATAAAATAGATCATGCAATGCAATACCTACCTTGATGTGCTGTACCTTGGAATGGCAAGATTCTGCATCAATAAAGGTGGAAATGACCTTGCAGACAAAGTCATCATCTGGTGTTCACCCATCCAAGATTGAAAATAATTAAGAACCAGAATACTTTAAATCTCTGTGGTTTAATTTAAGAGAAAGGCTTAATTGGATTATGCCACCGGTTAGCTGTTGGTATGTTTGCCTGACTGTGTTTGCAACTGAGGCTTTCTATTGCATTTCAATGCAAATAAAGTGGAGCCCCATAACCAGGCAACGTCAGAGCCACATGACCACGCCTTTATGGAGAACGAAGCTAAAAGCTAAAGAGAACAAGGGGCTTTATCAGAAAAAAATGAGGTTATTGATTCTTTGATAGGTATTTCATTTACAAAGCGCTAGGAAGGTGCCCACTGTCCATATGATCTCGTTACCAACTAACCAATTTAATTCCAAATATTATTACGATTATATATACTGTACCACTAAGTGTTTATTCCCATTAAGTGTACAATTAAGTGTTTAGTCTCATGCCCATTCACAGATTTCAGAAATATTATTTTTGTATCAAAAGAATGACGTTTTTCAGAACAATACTTGTTCTATATAGATATTCAAAACGTTTGACTACTTAGTTTTAATTCAGTGTTTATGATTAAGTGTTTGAAGCTATCGGTGTAATAAACAGTCACTGTAAGTACTAGAACCCCCCCGTCCCTCCCCCGGAGTCTTGGAGCGCCCTCTCCTGTTTAAATACGCATCATAGAGGTTTATGTAGAACAATAGATATTCATCCCTATTAGTGCAACAATTTTAAAGAACGTTTTTGTAAAAAGATAAATAATTAAAGATAAATATATATTTTTTGTAAATAATCTATAATCCACACATATTGAAATACTGATGATATTTACTGAAACTTATTAATGTTGTGTATTAGCAATTCAAATGTTTGTGTTCGACATTATTTATAATCTGACCAACTGTAAATATTGTGTGAGCTATATGGGATGAGGTTCTAAGGTTCTAATTCTTGGCAAATCAATTTACTGCACGATATTCCTGGAAATAAAGTCTCGAATATACTGGACGTGTTCATTTAGACACAATGAACGGTTAGACGAGTCACGGTGTAGAAAATTGTTTGAATTATATCAGGGCCAAATATCTACACACAGAAAATGGGTAAACAGCCCTTTGAATGTCAAACGTTGTCATCCATTATCAGTACAGTGTCAGGTAGCCACTAAACATTTAAAACAAAATGCAAATTAGGATTTCTGTCTCTAGTTTCCATTGGAACTGGCTGAAACCCAACACGTGAGGCATGTTGGTGGTCTCA
This sequence comes from Polyodon spathula, assembly GCF_017654505.1. NCBI lineage: Eukaryota > Metazoa > Chordata > Actinopteri > Acipenseriformes > Polyodontidae > Polyodon > Polyodon spathula. The sequence continues at coordinate 45,430,387 of NC_054535.1, read as the reverse complement.
AGGTAGAAACATAGGACAAGTACATATAAATATTTACACTTTCTATTTGAGGCAGGGCAGAAGAAAAGCCTTGCACATAACTAGAGGGGCATGCAGGGCAAAGCCCTGTTTGTAAATCAATGTATTGGGCTTTAAATGTGTTTTTTGGGGGGTTTAGAACGGGTGATTTAATGTATTGTTTTGCGTGCATTTAAAATAATGGTTTGCGTGTTGTTTTGGTATGATTTAAATGTTTCGTAGCGACCCGGGCACCGTTCTGTGTCAACTGGACTGGTACGTTGTCCCGTTTGTTTGCCTCGTCTGTCTTGTGATGTATACGTGCGTATTGTTCAAGGTGCCATCACGTCACTCTGAATATGGAAAGGAGCAGCGATAGATCCGGTTGGTTAGTCGGTAGAGTAGGCGGGAGCGGGAGGGGGCAGGTATAACTACCGGCAGCGTGAGAGAAGTGGGAGAAGAGTAGGGCGAGAGCTTGAGCTAAAATCGGAAGGTGTTTGAGTCGGGAGGTGCAGAGTGAGCGCTGCAGGAATGGGAGTAGTAGGGGGAGGTGGGTTCAGGCGCAGAGAGGAGTCTAGCCGCGGAACCAGAGATAGAGAGGGGCTAGCCACTGAATTCTGCTGCGGTGCTTCGTCTTCTGCTTTACCTTGTGAGGGCACGGATCGTTACAGTAGTTTGTGTTTATTTAAAATACGATGTTTTGGTTTGTTATTGTTTGGCAGAGTGGATTAGGTTAAAGCCCAGTCCCGGTAAACTCATGTGGAACGTGACATCCCCAAATGTAATAATTGAGTGTTGATTCGGAGATGATCACGTGTATAAAAACCGGCAGCTTTTCTTTGTTTGGAAAGAGAGGGGGCGGAAGGGGGGGTTACAGAGAGCGAGAGAAACGAAAGTTGAAACGAAAAATTGAAACGATAAAGCAAGCAATTGCTACGAGTTCAGGAAGCACGTTATTTGTTTGGTGTCAGTGTTTTTGACTTGTTTTAGTTTTAACTTTTTTTTTTTATTATTATTTTGCACTGTGAGCAATGGTTTTTGTATATCCTTTTCATTTTATTTTTTTGTTGCAATAGAAACGACACACCAGCGCTATCACCTGTAATACCTGTCTCTTTAATGCTTTTCACACTTGACATTCACATTGACCCTTTTACAAACTATTGGATGAGGTGCTAGGATATCGACCTACCGCGGCGTCCAAGTTCATTACTTCCGCTACTGTGTTTGCCCTGGGGTGAACACTTGCAGTGTGAAAAGGTTATGCCCAACCCCAGGTTAAAATCAGAGCAGGGGACCGAGCCTCGATTTTAACCAATCAGAATGCTCTGGGACAGGGGCAGACTCCAATGCACCACTGCAAATTACTATCTGATATGAACTGGCATCCTCTTAGTGCCCAAAGAGAATGCAGATGGCAGATTTTTTTTTTTGTTTGTTTTTTTGCCAGGAGCTGCAGCAGAAATATTTTGTATCTGTCTGAGAACCTGATTCGGGTGCTGTTGCTCAACCATATTAGATTTCCGGTTTCAAGTAGTTATAAACATTTTTACACTTTTTGTGTAAAAAAAGAACAAAAAAAAAAAGGAAGAAAAGCTACCCCATACAGTATACGTAGTGTTCCGCATTCTGGTTTATTCCGAATTTTATCCCAAAAATGTCAGGATTTATTTTTTTTTTTAACTGGATGTTAGTTTTTACTGATTTATACCCTTTTTTTCTATTATTCAATACATTCCCGGTACTGTTTTCTAGGAAATGCGCAATATTTTGATTAAAATACTGTTATTTTGACTCTGACATTGTAATAAACAGCTACACTGTATCCTAGGATATAGCAGACCTTTAGAGGTCAGATGATCAAATAACATTCAAATGTGGTTCTCTGTCACTTCACAAACACATTATCACCTGATTATGTTGGCCAATCAAAGTCTGATTATTGTGGCAATTGCTGGGTGTAGTAATGTTGGGTTACTTACCGTAACTCTGGTTCCCTGAAAGAGAAGATGACCACCAAAACATTATGTATGGGATATGCCTGTCCATTGGATAGATTTCGCCGAGCTTTTTATATCAGAGCTGTAGACAGGCCCCTTCCTGGGATGATGCGCTCGGTCCCACCCACCGAGGGAATAAAACTGTCATTCAAAGGAAGCCATTTCCCATTTTCCATCGAACCCATGATGGCGACCGACGTGACCTCACGGTTGGTGGTCGACTTCTCTTTCAGGGAACCAGGGTTACAGTAAGCAAACTAACATTCCACCAACGTATGGGATAATGTATACCAGAGCCGTCGCGAGGGAAAAGGAATAGCAGCATATGAGAGACGCACTAGCACTGTCTAACTCAGGGGTTAGCGTGTGAACTTACACCCTCAAGGGCCCTCTAGCCTAATGAAGACAGGGCAGGGTCCACCACATTAAGATTTAGTAGAACCTGGAGAAGGTATGCGGTAAAGCCCAGCTAGCTGCAGTACAAATATCAGACATCAAGGCCCCTCTGAAGAGGGCCCAAGATGTAGCCAACCCTCTAGTGGAGTGTGAGGCTACCCTACTGGGGTGGGGGGCAAGCCAGCAGCATCATACACAGTCGAGACCACAATCAAATGTGACAGACGCTGCTTAGAGAAAGGCTGTCCAAAGGTCCATGTCCCGTGACAGACGAAAAGCTGGTCAGATTGATGCACTATACCCGCACTGGGCAGAGGAAATTCAATCTCTCAACCTCCGTTGAAGCAAACGGAGGTGGATGGAAGGACTCCAGTTCCACAGACTGATTCATGTAGAAGGCTGTAATCACCTTGGGGAAGAAAGCAGGGTTGGTGCACAGAGACACCCTGCTGCCATCCTTCCAAATATGCAGGCAGGAGCTGTGCAAAGGCAGCGCCTGCAGCTCACTGACCCACTTAGCTGAGCTGATAGCCACGAGGAAGGCTGTCTTCATAGACAGGTACTTTAGCTCTATAGAGTGTATGGCCTCAAACGGGGCCTTCATGAGAGCCTCCAGTACAATATTAAGGCTTCATTTGGGGAAAACAGTCCCACTGAGAGGGTGTAATCGCAGACCGCCTTTAAGAAATCAGGTAGCCAAGAAATGCTCACCCAGAGACACCGAATCTTTTGGGGCATGGCATGCAGAGATAGCTGCTAAATACGCCTTCAGTGACCTTCCAGCATTAAGCAGTTCTTGCAGAAACTGTAAAATGACTGGCATAGGGCAGGATATTGTGCCACGGCTTCCAGCCAGACACCATGCTTGGAAATACCTCCACTTATAGGTGTACAAAGACCTAGTGGAGTCTGCCCTAGCGCTCTGCAACGTACCCACAACCGCATCTGATAGCCCTAGGGCCAGATCCATAGCCAGAATCTGCCTGGTTCCGGGTGCCAAAGAGTGCCTTTCGTCTGACTGAGGAGATCTATGGGCAGTGGGATCTCCCAGGGCTGGCCGTGTAATAGCTGATACAGGGTTGAAAACCAGACGCTTCCTCTAACCTGACCTTTTCGAGAAAGGCCGGGAGCAGCGGTATAGGGGATGTCCAGCAAGGGGTCTGGGATAGGTCATGGAGGAGGGACTCTGGGGCTCCAAGAGCACCGAAGGTCCGGCCATTGAAGACGTAGAGCTAGCCTTTGTGACCCTCTCCAACCTAGCTTCCTTTACCCGGGGCTGAAAAGCTGCACAGATGCTGCAGGCTACATCCATTTCGAATGTGGCATGTTGGACAACCAAACACCACGCACAAAGGGTATGTTTGTCCACACACCCTGTGCACCGTGCGTACCCAGCACAGAGTACCATGGGCACTGCCTGTACCGCGTACTGTGCAACACTGTTTGCCCGTGCACTAATGCAGCAGTGGCACCAAGCACCGTGTGCACCGTGCACACCGAGTACCTTAGCACTACGTGTACCAAGTACTGTGTGCTCTTACGGTAGCTCTGTGGCAGTGGTCAAGCACCGTGTGCACTGAGCACCATGAGCACCGAGTAATGTACACTGTGTACTGAGGTCTACTCGACTGGGAATGCAGCAAGGCCTAGCCCCGTGGAGGAGAGCATGGCTGGAAGAGTCACTCAACAGCGGGGATACGGCAAGGCCTAACCCCGTGGAGGAACTGTATACTCAGAAAGAAATAGACAACTACTTGTGGGTGAATGGACAGGCAGTCACACACACACGACAGACAGATAACAAACAGCAGCCTACCATGCAAGTGAGGAGGCCGCTGAAAGACAGAAAGCCAAAAGGCTTGGTCTTCAAAGTTGTAGATTCCAGGAAAGCGGTGAGCCAGCTTTCTGCACGAATGCAAGGGAAATACAATCGACTCGAATCGACTCGAGAAGCAATTTTCTATCAACACGCTCAGCTCAGCACAGAGGTCTTACCGTACCATCTTGAGAGAGAAAAATAGAAATTGCTTCTTCGTGATGACAGTTTTATTCCCTTGGTGGGCGGGACCGAGTGCATCATCCCAGGAAGGGGCCTATCGGCAGCTCTGTTATACAGAGCTCAGCCATACCTACCCAATGGGCAGGCATATCCCATACATAATGTCATTAGTGGTCGTCTTCAAATTGAACGGGAACTAGCTTGATCAAAAACTAAATTGAAATACATTAAAATACCAGTATAATATTTTTAGTGGATGAGGAATGGAGAAAAAACGTAAATCAGTTTATGAATATTAAAAAAAAAAAAAAATGTTTTGAAGTATACAAAAAGCAAAAATAGCAGAAGTGGGTCATATGAGGCAGAGGATGCACAGCGCTGCAAATACTGCTGCATTGAGGTACATGTTCACACTGACAATAAAAGAACATACTGAAAAATAAGCAACACATTAAACTAAAACAAGACAGTGAACTGAGAGACAAGCAATCCATTTATCCTGCTTTTACACACGCTTTAATAAAAAGAGCGCAGAATGACTGTGTTAGTGAGTTTGTCAGGGCGCTGTGGTTTGCTGGATAGCCACTGTTTATTGTAGAGATGTATGTGTTGGTGACTTTGTGTCTGTAGTAAAACGCTGCCTAATGCCGACAATCTTAATCGCAAATATCTGACAAAAAATGGTGATGCTTAAGTTGTGAATTTCTTTTTTTTTCTTTTATGAATTCAAGGCAAATAAACCTGGCATGTTTTGTGCTGATGTCATGTTCATACCAAGCATTCGCAAAGTACCAGCTAACTTGGGAAAACATGGCTTCGACTTGCACAGATTCTGCTTCATCATACATGCCAGGGACATTATTAATCAGAAACCAAAACTGCTTTTCATCATATTCCACATGTAAAGTGTTTTTTTCTCTGAGATATTTTCCGATGTTTCAGTATAAAAACTATTTTTGTACCGATTCTATCCCTATTTTAATATATGTAAAATAAACTCTGAAAAATTCCCGGAAACATTTATAAAAACCTAAAACTTGGAACACTAAATATACGGTATATTATACACGTATAATTTAGGTTTTTTTATATTTACATTTTCTTTTTAAAAAGAAATCAGCTGGAAAAAAAAAAAAAAAAAAAAACATCCCAGTAGACTGAAGTAAACAGTTCACCCCCAGGCTTACGTTGCTCAGTGGTTCAACAAACCTTTTAATCAGTTCATGCGTGTACGTTCTTAAAGTCTTCCTCTCTATCTGTGCACTATGGAGTATTAAATGTCAAGAAACAGTGGCGGTTATTTTACACACCCAGCTATATTAAACAGTCAGTTTGACACCTTTGATATGAAATAAAACAAATCTATGTATAGTAACCTTTTTATTCCCTAATAAAGCTTGAGTGCTGTATACCATGGTAATAGTAAAGAGAACGGTAGCATAGCCATAACATTATAAGCAACTATGACATATGTACTGCAAGTACCTTGCAACAGGCCATGCTTCTAATTCCAGTGAGTAGTCTAGTTGTCAGGGTTCCATATATTTTGCAGATTACTGCATTGTAAAACAATAATAATAATAAAAAAATGTAATAACCAAACATGGGAGTCTAACCTTGTTGAGCCAGGTTGTCAGAGAGGTTGAAAATGTCCACTGTACCCCCTAAAAAACAACAACCTTTACTGGTAATAGTTAGGGACTAGAGAATAATAATGACAGTGATAATAACGAGTAAACAATAGTTTAAAGAAACACGTTTAATGTAAAATATATGAATGTTTATTGTAAATACAATGACAGTTAAATAAGAGTTTGTTTTTGTATAAAATGATTCTAGGTGTAACTGGTTATTGAATAATTAATTATTATTTAATACTGTGTCTTTTTAGGAGGGAGCAGTGGTATTAGGTGGTCAGTCGTGACCTTGTCTTGTCTTGTGAATGTCGATCATTGTTTGTGCAACCTGTTAGTTATTTGCAATCTGAGTGAAGTACTCATTAAAAAAATAAATATTTATACGTGTGAGCACTTGCAATTTGCTGTTTCCTGCATTCTAAATACGTCTTCTTGAGAGAATAATGTGATTGTGGGTGGGGGTAAGCTAGGACCATAACCCTGTTACACACCATAACATTAAGTCAAAATACTCAATAATATATGTTTTTTTTTTTTAAATGTATACCATAAAATTGCTACTGTGCTGCAATATATTATAATAAGAAACATCTGCCACAAATCAAGCATTACTGTATATCCCTGTAGCTCTTCCATTCTGAGTTCAGGCTATCATTCCATGAAAAAAAAAAAAAAGCAATTTGCCACAGTTTAGGCCTGCTTTTCAGTCACACATGTGAATGCGCAAAGGCGCCTTAAACTGCAATTGTGAATGGGGCTGCAGCCCTAAATATGCAACGGCCCTGAGGTGGCCCTGGGCCAGCACAGTGGTGTAAACGGGGTCTATGTGAGCTTGCCTCATGCGCTGAATGCATGCCTGCCACAGGGCTCCGCTGGGTCCTAAACCCTGCTAGGTACAGACAGGGATTGCAGTAACCACACACCGCCCATGACTTTTGCAGGAATTAAAGCAGTGGCACTGGAACAATTTTAAAGTGGGGGTGCTGAAAGCCATTGAACGAAACTGTAACCCCTGTATATGACAGAAGCCATGCAAAGCCATGCTGCCGCACCCCTAGTTCCAGCGCCCTTGAATTAAAGGTCTGTTGACAAGTTGGTATAACAGTAGAGGTTTTATTAAAACACAGGAGAAAATCTGTACCAGAGAAGTGTCCAAAAAACGTGAGAGTCCTGGCAAACAAACAAGTATTGACAGGTTTGTTTATCAGTTTTTAACCCTGCCAAATATTGTTCAGTTTGAAAATTGAGATCTGCATTATATTTACACATTTGTTTCTTGGCATTCCTGTACAGTGCATTTCAATGTGAATGGTGACATTAAAGCATATATATTGTAGCATGCTGCTTTATCAGCATAGTGCTACTCAGACTGTGACAAAATAATATAAGAAAAGAAAGGCGAAAGCACACTGTGTTGGCCATGTGCTAAAGCCAACTAAGCCAACTAAATGTTAATCCCTAAAGGACAGGGGATGCCAAATATTATAGCCAGCTATAATATCTGGCATCCTCTCAGAAAAAAAGAACAGGAAAGCCTAAGCAAGGGTTAAACAGCACAGCAGACATTCTCCAGTGCTACCAAATACAAGATAAGTTGAATTAGTGCCTCATTTAATATTAACCCTTGAAAGACAGAGAGTGCCAAATATTATACCATAAAATAAAATTTAATATAGTAATAATAATAGGATTCAACTATCAATCAATCAAATATTTATTTTATTTAGCAACTTTCATAGTGGACCACCATCACAAAGTGCTTTACAAGATAGTGAGGAACAATGCAGAATACATTAAATACAGTGAAACACAGGGCATAGTACATTAAATACAAGCAGTAACATCGTAGAAAACAGACTGCATGTGTCCAGATAGGTAAAAGGAGAGCCAGGAGAGACAGGTTCCAGAGATCCCAGCATACTTCTGAAGGCGGTCAAGAAGAATGTTATGATCTGTGGTATCAAAAACAGCAGTTAGGTCAAGGAGGACAAGGACAGAAGCAGCAGGAGCTGCAGCAGCATTAAGCAGAAGATCATTTACAATCTGGAGCAGAGCAGTTTCGGTATTGTGATGAGGCCAGAAGCCAGACTGCAGAGATTCAAGCAGATTGTTATCGGAGATGTTTCATCAGCTGTCTGGCTATAGCCCTTTCAAGAGTTTTGGAGAGAAAAGGAAGATTGGATATGGGACAGAAGTTAGATAAGACAGCCGGGTAAACAGAGGGTTTGAGCACTGGTGTTATTCAAGACAGCAGGAACCAGCCCTGAAAACAGGGACATGTTGAGAGTGTACATAATGGAAGGAGTGGACGTGGACGAAAATTGTTGGCTAGGGGTCCAAGGGGCACGTGGCAGTAGTTGATTTCAACAATATACTTGAGACATCAATAGTGGAGAGAGGACAGAAGGAAGAGAGAGCAGGAGGGGTAATCGGAGGGGAGTCAAGGTGGTCAAGTACTATACTGGGTTTGTGGCAGGAGAGCGTAGAATAAATGGTGTCTATTTTGTTCCGAAAGAAAGAGGAGAAATCATGGCAGACAAGGAAGGAGGATGAATGGGAGATGGATTTATCGATGGCTGGATGCAGGATTTGATACATGGTTTTGAAGAGAATATTTGGTTCACCGTGTCCCGTAGATACGATTTCTGAGAAGTAGCTTGTAGCCACTGAGGTGATCAGTCCAAATCTGTCTGCCACAGCTCAGACTGCCCTTGGACGTGTGGCCCTTGGACAGCTGGCATTCGAAGACACTATTTGCCAAGTTATACTATCCTGTATACCTAGAGCCTTATACTTAGTCACAAACACAATATCTTTTCAACCTCACAATTCAACACAGTCCAGCACAGTTTTGAAAACTTAGTTACAATTGTTTAAGTGCAAGCTAATTTGTTACCTTAGCAAAAAACTATTTTAACTAGCAAATTAACTGAAATCCATTTACCTGTTTCGATGTTAATTCAGCCAGCAGCGTAGATTGCAGCCAGCAAGTAGAAGCACACAGCACACGTGTCTTCAGTTACACACGTGTCTTTAGTCACAAATTAAATAATTGCAGAGCTTAAATGCCAATTTATGCACAGTAAGCCAAAGAACTGACACACACACGGCCACTATTTAGAGGACAAAGGCATGCTAATCACCATTTACTTTACACAATATTCTCAACCTCACAAATCAACATAATCCAGCACAGTTTGGAAAACTACAACAAATTACTTTACATCAAGATAATGCACTGAAGCTATTTTGATTCAAATCCCTGTGCTTTCAAATGTTAACAACAATCTGTATTTAGTTGAGGTAAATAAAAGAGCCTGTTGTGTAATAAGTTTTTTTTATATTTTAGCCTACTCTTAAAAAAAAAAAAAAAAAAAAAGCACTTGTTTGAAATGTTAACTATCTATTTTTATATTACGTGTTAGTATTAAAATCTTGAAGTGAAAAAAAGCAGAGGCGTTCCAAAGAGACCCGAAGTGCTGGGGATGCAAAGATTTCAGGGGATGCGGGATATTTCACAACACCGGATCAACAGAAATAAATATTTTTAAAATCGAAAATAAAACAAACTAACAAGGCTTGTGGGCTGCTGGTTCCTTAGCCCTTCACTAGGCTATAGCTTCAGGCCCACTGATCATTAAACTGATACATCAATTACCATGTATTCTTAATGTTCTTAGAATACTGTACTACATTCTTAAGCAGGATTCTGCCCACATCTAGTTTGCTTGCATTTTCACTGGCATTTGCTTCAATAACTTACTGAACATACTATCCATGTAAATCACTCCACACGTGAGTGCCTGGGGTCTTACAATTGTTAAATATGATTATATTTTCCAGGGGATACATATTTGTTTGTTTTTTTCTTTCGTCTAGGAAGTGTCAAGAATACTATACTTGTCTGGTACGTTTGCTAATCAAGCCAGCTTCTGTCTGTATTCTTGAACCGCAGATTGTCTGTTTTGATTTGATGTACTGGCAGTGGATATAAAATTAGCACTACACAGGCCTCAAGGGACAGCTTTTTACTGCCGATGCAATATATCAGAGAAATCTGAGTTTGCAGCCTAGAGTCATGTCTGTCTGTGAAGCTCCCTGGAAGAATTAGATGTTTTCAGGGCATAATTGTGACACTTTACTGACAAACGCAGTGAGACGGAATAGCGGTTTGCTGGAGTGGGAGACAACGATCAGACAAGTGGACAAATGGCTGGCAGCTACACTGAGGAGAAGATCACTGATAGCACCTCCAGTTAAGACACAGCTGATGCGCAGAAATGCACCTGCTGGCTCCTGCAGGAGAAGAACAACGCAGAACTGAACAGGAAATCTTTATGTTTTTATTTATTTATTTATAAACATTCTCTCATAATATATATATATATATATATATATATATATATATATATATATATATATATATATATATATATATATATATATAATAGATGGACTTCAGTGAGTTACAGGAAAATAATTTCATCTAGGGTTTCGGTGGCATCATAAATTACAAGACTGAAGGTCGAGTAGTTTATAAACTGTCACAGAAACCTGAGATGGAATTGTTTTCCTGTAACTCAATGAAGAGGCCCATCTATTATTTTTTATAATACATGGATACCCTTGTGATGCTAATATTAAAGAAAGATGAGGTTCAGCAGTACAGTTGGGTTTTTTTTAAACGTAGTGTTTCAGTGCTGTACAGACTGTCTATGTCGTGGTCATTTTCTCTGAGATATGAATGTACCAGCTATACATCGTTTTTTTTTTTTTTGTATTCTCATTTCTGTGCTGTGGGTGTTGTCGAGAGATTGAAAATGAGATATTTTGTGTTTGAATTGAAAGTTATTGTCCCAAGGAGTCGAATGGGTCAAAGTTAAAGTATATTTTCCTCTAGAGGAATTCTCACTTTTTGTCACTACTGTAGTATTATGCCTTTTTTTTTTTTCGAATGACTCAGGATGCAAATATAGATTTTATCCACACAAATATATATGATTTGTCAGCTACAAAAGGAACACATACTGGTACAGAAAATACTAGAGTAAGTAACCACATAATACAAATGGCAGAGATGAATGTCATTTCTACCGGGGGCTTTAATGGAAGTTGAAAAAAAATACTGAGGTTAGCTGATGGTAGGTTCAAAGTTGTTATGTTAGGAAAACAGGAAATTGGAGATTTAGTTTTCAGGCTCCCAGACCGCCATATCATCCACCAATTTCTTGGTACGGTCATCTAGCTGTTTCCTTTCCGGGAGCTGCAATAGGCTGGTACCACACAATATATCAAACCCCCAGAGAGCCATATGTGCTGGCTGCCAGTGGGGTATAGCCGTCTATCTAACTGCATGCAATGAGCACACAAACACAGAACTGAGCCACACTGATCCATAAGCTGACTTACAAATTGCTCCATTGAAGACCAGTTAAATTGCCAATAAATTTGTGCATTACGGTGCAACTATCTCTCTTCTAAATAGTAAGACACATAATAAAAAGGTAAGGGGACAGTAATTGGCTTTTTAATTGGCTTTTTAATTTGTTTTAAAATTCTGAAGAAATTTTAGAGAATGAGCATGTACTGTAAATATGGGGATTATAATCCAATATTATAACCTAATATTAGCAAGGAAGGTAATGGAATTATAAAACATTCGATAACATCTAGGCAACTGACCGAACATTCAACAGGGAGAATTTGTTTTTATACTCCCTAGCTTTTTGACTGGTACATGATTGAACTACCTGCTTTTAAATGGAGCATAATCTTACAACAGATGAATGAATATAGCCTGATTATTTACTAAGTAGAATTCAGCAGTGATGTTAGCACGGGAAGCTATGTAAAGCCTGTTTTTCCGCCCCCTGCTAAATCATTAAAATATATTCAGGTATATTAGCCCCTGTCCCCATTAGATTATGGTGCTCCCTTTCATCTATCTAATATTTTGACTTAAAGGGTACAGAGGGGGCCAAAGTGGCCCTCAAGTGACTTGAGGGCCACTTTGGTGACTTGGACATCTAGGAATAAATAAACGTGATCAAACCAAGGTCCTCATTAAAAAAAAATATGGGATCCCCATGACTGTTTAACAAATATTGCAAATGGTACATACCAATTATAGAGCAAGTTATTTACAAATGTGTTTTTTTTATTATTATTATTATTTGAGTTAGCAGATTTTATTGTGGGTTTTTGAACCCCTTAATCCTTTTAAGGCCCTGAATGAAATATTGCGTCTCGTGTGTTTGGAGCTGAGTTGAGAAAAGCAAGGTATGAAACACTATGGTGTGCAATGATGGCCTGACAGGGTGTCTGTATAGATCGAATATACGGACACTTCCTGGCATCGTGCCCCTGAGAAGTCTGTATATTGGACGTATACGGACACCCTGAAGAGCCTTATTGCATTTATAATCCAGGTCAAAGCAGTAGATTTTTAGTGCAAAAAACCCCAAAAAACTATTTTTTTTATTGAATATCCTTATGCCAATAAAGGGAACACAAAAGCTGTCTCATTTATAACTTTGAACTGCACATTCAGTTAAGCTGAGTAAATCGATTTAATTGAAACATGCAAAAGTAAGTAAATATTTTTGTTGTGTTGAATTTTACATTTCCATTGAAATGATCCACCAGGAGGCAAAGTTAAGACTGCACTGAATTATTTATTTATTTATTTATTCTTTTCTGCGAGTGTAAGACGCTGTTGTTTCAACAGAACTGGAGTGAAAAAAAATTAATAACGACGTCTTGGGTTTCAGTCATTTTTCAAGGTCTGTGTCGGAGAGGGTGAATTTTGTTTCTGTAGTGTTTACAACCACTAAAAATATATTATGTGAAGTGACAAGGGCAGGGTGAGTGTGTGTATAGTGACACATTCTCCAGTTTCGTTTTCATTTAGACTGCGGTTTATTCCAGCTCGGAGACGAATGTAGCTTGAAATGTTATAGTCTTCTCCATGGGCATTTCTTACATTTCAATAGATTTTTAAGATGTGTATTTTGCACTGTTGAAACCAATTGTTTTTTGTTTCAGCCAGATCTGAAAGGCAGCAATTTTAAATTTTTTTTTTGGTATTTCTTTCTGTTTTACTATCGTCAAGTTCATTTAATTGTTCCTCATCCAAATCGGCTTGTCTACTTACCACTTTTTTTTGGGGGGGGGGGGGGGGGGCTGGTTTGCTGGTAATTGGTCACTCAGTATTATAATTATTGTACATCTGTAACTGTAATCAAGATGGCTACTGGTACTTTAAATTTGAATATGTGACAAGGTTCTAACTGTCCGTAACCTTGCTCGACCAATCACATTGCTTGTTTCACATTCCATTGCTAGACTATAATAAAGAGCAAATATTGGGGTGCCGAAAAATCTAGCATTATACGGCTCCACGAGTGGAGAGCGGCTGTGGAGAAGAGAGAATTAAAAACTAAACGTAAGCGAAAGTAAATATAGCAATTTCTACAACATGCTTGTTTTCTGTTTAGCATTTGTCCACCGTGTCTGTTCGTTTTGATTGTCTATTTATTTTGGCCCAAAGTGCAGTGTTCTGTTTCAACCTCTTATTTTCTGTGTGTTATTAAAAGCACCGCGCGCCGCAGTGTCTCAGTTTTCACCTGTCAGTATTGCCTGTCTGTCTGTGTACACCTTTCTGGCCTGATGTCACCCTACAGTCACACACACTTTAAAGTTTTAGTGTAAAAAGTTGTCAGGATGTTAACAAGGAAAAGAAAAATTACAAGTATACTATTTAAACAGTTGTAGCAACACAGGAAGTGTAATGCTATATTTATCGGAACCCCATTACCTACTCTTTAAGCAAGACCTGCACATGCTCCATCAACATGCTTTCAGCCTACAGATATTTATCAAATAAATGTCACCCACGGTTAATTTGTTCCCTGGTGTAATGATCCTTTTTAAGGATTTGTAAGCCTTTAAGGTGTGTCATTAGCTCTGATACTGCATGGAGACATCACTCCCTAATGCAAATTTGCACAGCTAACTAGTGAGAGTAGGGAAGAAGTGCAGAGAGCTTAGAACAATGTGGATGTACAATTGGGGATAATCCAGAATAACATGGGTTTACTGATAAAGTGCCTGACCCCGTAATATGTATGTTATGGGAAAGGATCCGTGGGACCTGGCTATGTATGGTCTGATTCCTACAACTGCCTAATAAATGTGCTGTGTTTGTACCCGAATCCATTGACTTGGACTCATTTTATCTACCTCCGGCCTGCAATCCTCACCGATACTGGCCTACCCAACCTTACACTGGAGGAATCTCTTGCCAGATGAACAGTCTAACAAATTATTGTTAACAAAGAACTGTTGACTATTAAGTAGTGATGACTTGTAGAACATCAATCATATACACTTGATCTGTCATGCCATACCTTGGCCCACTGATAGGATTACAGAGGGGCAAGGGGGGACAGTTGCCCCTCCAGTTTTATAGGCGAGGAATAAGAGGATGCAGTCCTGTAGAATAATAATACCGTAGAATAATTAGCGGTGTATGAAATTTGTGTGTAGTTATTTTGATTTACCACTAGATGACATAATAACAAAATAGACCAGTGGTTTTCAAACTTTTTAGGCCCCGTACCCCTTTCTAAAAACTCTAGTCAACCGCGTACCCCCATCTGATAGGGTCATAATATACCTATGAAAACAGAAGAAAAAAAAAAAGTATTTTCAAATTACTAGGCTTAAGTACTTACTGATGTTAACTGAAAAAACAGTAAACATTTTTTTTTTAAATGCTTACCTACCTATGTGATGGATGTGCCTGCTTTTTATCACAGATTTCAGTAAAACCACACCCTGATTAGTAAACAATGCAGCCTCTAGACAAGGTTATGTTATTCTATATTTTAAAATGAACAAATAGGACTTCAAGTTACAAAAAAAATATTAAGTGGGTCATTAAAAATAAATAAATAAATAAACAGGACTCGATTTGCTGGCTCCAAAGGCACAGGGAAGGAGGAGGAGCTAGAGTTCAGCCAGTTATGGAAAACTGCTGTTAAACTAATTAAAATAAAATTAAAACTTAAAATGCTAAAATAAAAAAAATAAAAGTAAAAGGCACAGGGAAGGAGAGTCTAGAAAACAGGTTATGGAAAACTGCTGTTAAACTAATTAAAATAAAATTAAAACTTAAAATGCTAACTAAAAAAAGTGGCAACACGAGTCAAAAAAACAGGTTATGCGTTTGAAAACAAAACTAGGGTTCTAATTTAAAACAAAATCAGATAGCAGTTCTCAACAAAAGTCACACATTTCTTCCAACAAATACAGAAGTGTTGAGAGAAAACAGACGGGGTATTGTGCATAAAAACTATTTAAAATTTACAATACAGGCATCTTTAAAAAAAAAAAAAACTGGTAGCATGCAGCACTATGTGAATATTGAATAACACATTAAATGTGTTCTTTTTTTAAATTTATTTAACTCGAATGTTATGGTTTAACACTTAAATGCTATGTGTGTCTTGTGCAGTATCGAATCCAGCCAGAATAAGCACATTATTTTGAAGTGAATATTTTCAAAAACTAAATTTGATTAAAGTAGAAAGGTGACATTTATATCATGCAGTCAAAAATTACTTTTTGCAAAATGCTTACATTTGTTTAGTGCAGTTGCCTGTTCATGTTAATCAGCTGCCAGACAGCTTGTTGATGGGCACTGGCTATATGATATGTACACCCTCAATAGGTCTGGAGTAGGGAATCCAATTTCAAACACTTCCCAATCCAGGAGTTAGGGATTGATTATTATTATTATTTAATTTTTTTAATCTGCTATTCAATTTTTGTAATAATAATAATACAGTGCTTTTTGCTTTTATTAGCCTAATAATTAGCAACGTACATGCGTAGGCTAATGCAATTACTCAACAAAAGAGTTGTTCAACTAATTATTCAAAAAATACAAAGCATTGCAAGTAAAGATAACACAGGCATGTACGCTCCAGCTCTAGCGCAGTGATTTTGCTGTCTAAGTGGGGCAGCACAGCTGCCTGCTTTTCACGACAACCTAGCTTCTGTCCAAAGGGAAGGGGTATGAGAACTTTTAAGTAACAGCAGTTTTTCTTTTGCATACAAGTACTGGTTATTAAAAGCATGGCTAAACACACTTCTACATTAGATTCGTATTTCACGAAACATAGTAAAATGTTTAATTACAGTGGCAGCCTTCAAGGTGAGGAATAACCAAACACCTATGCTGTGCCAGTCACAGAAGAAACTGAAGACCCAGTGTCAGAGCTGGACATGAGCGCAAAAAATACAGGCCCAGTTTCATGGCCTTGCAAATACTGTCAGTACAAAATTATTTTCTAATTGGAAAAAGAAAACTGAAAAATTTAGAGATCACTAAAAAAACGCTTCCCATGTTTTTGCAGCTGTGAAGCTTTCTGCTTGCAGAGATTCCAGAAAGACTGGTAATGTTGCTACTGAAATAAATAAGGAATGTGACTGACTAGTTGAGAAAAACAGGCAATACTTGAAAGCTGTGGGACAAAGTTTAATTTTTTGTGAATGTGCCGGTATTGCACTACATGGTCATGATGAGACTGCAAAGTCATTTTTGAGTTAATGGTACTGAGAGCAAATGACAATACTCTAATTGAACGTTTCTTTAAAAGGTGTGATAAATCGTTTAGTTATGTTCAAGGCAAGCATCAGAACTGATTTCAGTAATGAAAGACCAAACAATAAGTGAAATAGCACAGCAAGTATGAAATGTTCGCTTTAGTGGCTGATGAAACATAGGATATAAGTACACATGAGCATGTCGCAGTTGTACTCAGATACGGCAGTGAGTTTACAGTACAGGAATCATTTGTAGGATTCCACTGAACAACAAGAACAGACGGCGATCATTAATGCTGCACCTGAAAAGCGTACTATCTTCTCTTGATCTTGAAACGGGGAAGCGAAAAGCCCAGTTATGACAGGGCAGTAAATATGAGGGAGCCTTACACTGGAGTTGCCTCTCGTAATTTAAAAGAAAACCCCTTGTGTGTTCACTTTTAGTTGCATGTCCTGAACCTGTGTATTGTGGGTGTATGTAGCAGCATAACAGCAATGCAGCATATGATGAGCAATATGTCTTTCGTTACACACCTTTTTTGAGGGATCATCTAAATGCCATGCCATTTTTTAAGCTTTGCTGAAAGGTGATTTTTACGGACAGGCTACAACTTTAAAATCGTTTAGTGAGAGAAGGTGGAGTTTCCGTTCTGAAGTGCTGAAAAGCCTTCTCGATAATTTTGAACGTTGTCACTGCTTTGGCCGGCATTTCCTAAAATGATGCTCAACGGGCGGTCTAGCAAGTGATAGAATGGCATTGATTACCAACTTTCACTTTCTGTTCCCTTGCCTTCTGATGTTCTAACACAGTGCAACATGCTTTTTCTAAAGCTTTGCTGTCCTCCAACCTCAACTATGCTTCTGTTAAGGACATGGCTTGTGCTACTATGGAAACAATAGTGTCAATGAGCACTGAAGATTGTTTCTTGGAGGTATTCAAATGACATCTATGCTCAGAATATCTACCAAGGCCTAGTTGCCAAGGCAAAGATTTATCCAAGCAAAGTTCGGTGGAAGTCCTGTAAATGCAACCAAAGCGGTTCAAGATTTTTACTGAACAGAAATTCTATTTGTAGTTTTGGATAAAACTGCAAATTAAATAAAATTTAGGGAGAACGATATAGAAGCACTGATTGCGCTAAACAGCATCCTGACAACATCTTCTAAAAGCATCAAACTACGACATTTGTAAGGAGGAATTGATAGCAGAGCTGGCTGTATTTAGTAAAATGCTTGAAAAGAAAGAAAGATGAATAACTTTGAATCCCAACTGGAGAGTTTTAAATAGCAAAACCTTGGTAACAGCTTGAGTAACATGGATAGCCTCTTTCGACTTCTTTACGATACCAGTGAGCACTTTCCTGTCTTCGTCATCATAAAAACTACTTGCGAAAGACTACCAGACAGGAATGCCTTTTTGGAACATTCCCATCAATTTGGACCGAGTGATCGACAGCTTTGATGTTTCGTGCAGTGCCAGCAGACAGCGTCTTCCTCTTCATTAAGGTAAAAAGGCAGCTAATGTTATTTTGATTTTCTCAATTTGGCCTTAGTTAGATGGATACACAAACATCACCAACATGGCAATGTTTCGTCCCACAGGTATGTGCTCTGTAGATCATGATGTAGCTTACTCTGCACAGAAGTGTATAGGCAGTACTTTTTAGCTTTGGCCTGTGATAAATAAAGCCGTTGTGTAATTGTGATGCTGTTTCTAAAACTGTCAGTAAACTGATGTGATTAGATTTACAATTGTTAAGAAGTAGTGCTTTCACCAAATAACTGCAGAAGAAACATACCGAAAGAGTGTTGCGTCTATCTGTGGAAAACAGTGTCCTTTTGGATGCGATTCACCAACGACATCTGGAGAACAGAAGGTGGTTCAAACGAAGGCAAATACAGAGGCGTGTCATTTACCATACCTTCCTGATGTCTTTCTACCACAGGCACCTTCTAAAATGCAAAACTCACCACTAGAATCTGTCATCTTTTCTGATGTAAGCATGTCTCTGTCGCTCCCCAACACAATCACCCCCGTGGGCTCTTCCTCTCGACCACCAACATTGCTTCTGCCATCTGTCTGGCCAACCTCCACGATGCTATCAGGGAAATTTGTAGACCGTGTCCCCAAAATTATGTCAAGCTGATCAAAAAAGGGGCATATATTTTTGAATTCTGATGAAATCCCGCTTGACCGGAGGACATCTCTCATTTTATTGTAGGTCTGCCGCATTTTATAACTTTTATTCTGTACTGTGGAGGGCTTTCAAAGCCCTTACTTTTTAAGCGCTTATTTGTTGTTTGCTGTTCCTGGATGTATACATCAGCCCATATTTCAAGCAAAGCTTCTGTTTCAGCAGTACTCCTGGTCATCCCTTGCGAAGACTTCGCAAAGACATTTTCCAAGTAGTTTGTCAAACGTGTTTGAGTGAAAAGGCTGGACACTTCCTTGGAGTTTGATCAATTACATCACTTCCACAGTTTAACTGTTTGGAGCAGTCAGTTTCTAAGTGAACCTGAATGCGTTTGCTTTCACAATGCAAAAAGGTTTTGGGGGAGCAATGTCGCAAACATACCAAGTTCACTTTCAAACAAACAGAGTCCACCTTTTCTAGTGATCTTGGCTCGTTTGGTTTGATATGCATATTACGTCACTCTCAAAGGTTTCACATATAGCTCCAAACGAACCGAACCGCACTTCAATTAGCATCAAACAGTCAAACATCAAGCATCAAACTAGGAGTGAAAGGCCCTTTACTCATCATTCCAAGCTCCAAATGCTGTGTTCCCACTCCTGCACAGACAAAAACAAACCCAGGATGGCCACCCTGTTTGTAAAAACACAAGCTATTTACAGGTGCCTACATTGATCATTGATAATTGATAATTCAATTAGTCTGTGCCCAATAAGGCAAATAAAGGAAAAACAATGTCATACAAATCAATTATAAAGTGTCACATAAAGCAACAATAAAACAACATAAAGCATGCCCTAATCAAACCAATAAATAAGATTGTAAAAAAAATAACATACAACTGTAAAATAAATGTGAAAATGACATTCTTTACCCTGTTACATTTATACCATTCTTTTTCCCCTCCAAATTTTGGTCCCAAATCCCGCCCATGCCTTGGCCTGTGCACACAACCCCTCACATGCCCTCCTCACCCAGCGATTGACCTCTAGAACTCAGGGACCAGTGTGATACATGGCCAGGGCCACACACTCTGTGTGTCTGAGCCACAAGAAGGTCAAGTTAGGATTTGAATTTCACAGATGTTATTGTTAGGTGTTATCTAATGCAATAAGAACCATATCCACCAGTGGTTACCTTATTTGTAGTTTCTCTTCTATGTGTATTTTTTTTTTTCTTGGCCACATGTTGCCTAAGCATACCAGCTGTTCCAGGTGAACACTGAAAAGTTTAATTAAGAATTCAAACACTGAACAATGATATGTTTCTTAATATTCACTGGCACCGGACTGACTTGAAACTAAAAAAGACAGCCTGGCAGCTTTAATTAACTGATGAATACAAGTAGACATTTTCTTTTGTCTCCTGGTTACTGCTCTTCTGCAGGAACAGCCATTCCCATTGGGGACAGGCATTTGAATTGAGATGCAAAATGCATCCAAATTGTTTGAGAATTGTAAGGATAGACATGCACACTGAAGCAATGACACTGTGCACTGAGCCTGAGCAAAAATTAGCTTACTTTTGATCGCCTTGCCAGGGCATCATTTTATTTATTTTTTTGCATATTCAAGAAAACTGGAAAAAGTGAATCGGTAAAGGAGATTCTGTGAAGATATTTTAAGTGTAGTATTGAATTATACCCCACTCATTTTTATGAAAACTATAATTCTGTGATATTATAATGATATGAGGTTGACAATTTGGACTTTTGAAGTAAAACTTCTGTGCAGTTTTATGCTTAGGATGGGCTATTTACATATAAGTAAAAATGACTTGAAAGCATTTATAAAAGCATTTATACACACAATTTAAAGAGATAAAAATGTTAAACCATGTAACGAGGGCAATGTGTAATTATTTATTTTATAATAGGTCTTTAAAACTAGTTCACAAAGTGTATTTAACCAATATTTCAACAACTGTACTCATAAGAAACTGTACTACGTGAAATAATAATGCAGCAGATCAGAGGGCCTGTAATCTGTAACTCATGGTCTGTATCAAATGAACCTGTTGTTAAATGTTTGATATGTAAAAAATATTTTCAGCAGGTAACAAGATTACAAAATCATACAGTGATTCCTTGTTATTTTATTATACTTGCACATAAAAAAGTGAACTACTGAGGGCAGGAAGTCCAGAAATATTACATGTACAACATTGCATGAGCGAACCGTGAATTAAACAAATTGGTGAAATATTGAGATCATGAAATAACCAGTATTTCCAATATTTAATTTATTGAGTCACATCTTGTTATTGAGCCACATAGAAGGATCTCTTCCAAATGAATGTTTAAGTAAAGTCCTATTTATGAGCATTGGGAACGTGCTTGCTTTCATAGTATTGGTTTAGTCGTTAATTTGCCCATGAAAATACATCTTTTCCCCTTAAAAGAGAGCTAACCATGGTTTTAAATATTTTTTCGTTTTATTAGCACAAATATTAGGACTGTTCCCCTTTAACACTGTTGTTCTTTGCTTGTATTTTATACCAACAATTTGAGTATGGTGACGTAATAGATTTATTGCTGTCAGCAACCACACAGTGCAGGGAAGCAATCAGAAATGAAAACATAATGTATGAGTATATAGCCAACAGTGTAGAGAATTCTGAATGAACTGAATTTCTTTATCCTGGAACAAAGAAGAATAAGGGGATGAACAGACATGATTGAAGTCTTTAAAATTACTTGCTTGCAGAACAGAAACCAGGACCAGAGGACACAGTTGGAAATTAAGTGGAGATAGACAGGATAGAGGGAAGGAGACCCTTCTTCACACAACGAGTGGTGAGGGTATGGAATGGGATGTCTGGTCATGTCGTTGAGGCAGAAACACTTGGATCCTTTAAGGCCCATCTTGACAAAGTTCTGAGATCAAACAGCTGCTAGGAACCTGACAAGCTTAAATGGGTGGAAATAGTCTCCTCTCATTTTGTCAATTTTCTTATGTTCTTATGTTCTAAATGCTAAAGAATTCAATGTTTCTTCTGCTTCCTAATACAAAATCCTGTGCTGCAGTCCACATTAATTCCTGTGGACTTGCTGAAATTAGGCAAGGGCCTACCATTCAGGAAATGAAATAAATAAGAAACAGTTTGAATAGTTTTTTTATACAGCTTTGAACTTGACAAATTAAAGTTTGAAAACAATGATTATGCCAAAATACTTTACATGCAAGAAAAATGGGGAGAGCAGTGATAATACTGCTAATGCTAATTAGAGATTTGTCCTGATCTTTGTCATTAAGTGCTCAAGAGCCACCAAAAGTATGCTACTGCTGCTATTCTATGCTTGTTTGTTCATTTCCTGCTATCCCTATAGACACTGATTCAAACATTTTCTCCCAGCAAATCCCAAATGAGTTTTGCCCAGCTGTGATCTGATAAATTAATGTGTGTGTGAGTGGGGAGTGAAATCTATTGTTACAGTTAGTCTCCCTAGGTATCAACAAGATATAATTAAATTGGGAACCCAGGGAAGCTATAACCGAACAATAGCGAAGCCACATAAACTAATTCGACCAGTTAATAGAAATATATTTACTTTAGTGACACCCTCAATGTGTTTTTCTTGCTAGGTAATTTGTGTTTTAATGTACTGTTATAATCACAATTTCCATTTAGTATCATTATATTTTTTTGGCATATACTGTAGCATCCTTTGAAAGGTGAATATGTCAGAATAAGACAACAGCAGGCATATGCTTCTGGTGAAAATCATTAGGTATGGATCTGCCATACCTAAGGATTTTTAAGTATGGTAGATGGTAGGTATGGGGGGGTTGCGACTTTAGCACAAGCACAGCTGCAGTGGTAGAATGGTACCACTGTCTTACCCAGTGAATTAATTGGAGTGCCAGCGTGCTGCTGCTGAATCAGGACCACTGTGCTCCAAAATATGCATCCCAATTCTTAAAAATGTTCTGAAAAACAAATGCCAGACTCAAGAAAGACTGAAGCACAGTGATCAAATTAGAGAGCACAGCTAAATGGTGCAGTCTGCTCTACAGGAAAACACACTATACGTTTCCACAGCTTTGCTTTGTACAAAGATGAGGGTTTCTCTGGCAGGAAGAACGGCTCCCTCTGGTGGCTCTACTAAGGAATAGAGCAAAGAATAAGACCAGTTTCTCTTCTGAATATTGAAAAAACTAACATATCTAAGTGAATCGTTGTTATGCAGTACCTTGGGAAATACGTATGTGGTGTTATTAGAGCTACTCCATTCTAAACCTAAACAATTATCTAAGCTAATTATGATTTAAAGCAATGTTCTTACCTTTGATAAATCAGACTCACCTAAAAGCAAGGTCAGGAAAACGAAATAGCAAAGTTATAATGGACTTGTAAGAATGTTATTGTTCTGATGAAAGGAGAAAACATTATTTTAAGGCCATGGTTCTTACCCCTTTAATCCCAAAAGAAGGAGCAAAACTAATTTATAAAAATCTAATACAAAGTAAGAATATTTAATTAACAGTAATTAATACATGTTAAAATTATTGATTTTAATGTTGACATTTTCTTTCAATATTTGCTATGTTAATGATATGGAGCTGAACCCCCAAAAATGTTTACTAAATTACAAATTAGAAGAAAAAATAAACAAAGGCAGATTTTTTTTTTTTTTTTTTTTCAGTTATTGCATTCAAGGTGAAGTTTTTTTTTTTTAAACTGATTAATCCATGAAACAAATAATGGTGCATCCAATGAATATAATTTGATAAACCAGGGTTGCAGAGTTCTGTAGAACACTTGTGTCAATAGGGATTTGGGATCATGATTGGATGCTAATGGTAGAGCAGAGTTGACCATTATGGGCACCTGTGAGCTTGGAAAAAGTGTGATTAGTGTAACATTATGCTGTCTACCATCAGGAGGGGGTGGTTGTCAGGGATGGAGGGTTGGTGCCTGCTAATTTTCTATTAGGTTAGCAGGGCAATGCCCCTGGAGTGCCTGTGTTAAGACTTTTCTAGGTGTACCTAAAAAGGAATGCCTCCTAGTGTGATTCAGCACCCCAAACAATAGTGTAACATTTCAACACCTGCCTCCAAGAGGTTAACTGTTCTTGCAGTGCAGCAGTTCAGTCCTTGCTGGAGTCACCCTCTAATGATGTTGCCCAGATGGTGCTTAGGAAGCTTGAAGGTCATCTTGCAGCTAGTGCCTGATACTCTGATAGATATGCACACAGTATTTCTACATTTACGAAGCACACTGTGTGACCTGCATTCTGTGTCCTCTAACCATATGCTGTTGAAAATATGTTATATCAATTACTTACTGTACAAGGGAAAATCATTTTCAACACGTGGAGCTTTAATAAACAGCCAAAGTACCCTTTCTATAAACTAAAATGTTCCGCAGTACCAAAGGCACCCTTTTAAGTTATTGAGACCAAACAGCTTGCCAGTAGAAATCCCATCCAGTTTGCCTCTGCACAGTAAATGTTATTCTACTACTGTAGTTATAAAATACATCCATAACTATGAAACACTCCAAGCTGCATATTTACAACTGTGTCATCTGTCTAGTCATTCTGTTGTTGGATTTGAATAAATGGCAAGGTGTATTCCAAAATGCGATCCAGAAAAAAAAAAATTAGCGCCATCGAATAGGTTATTTAATGCTAGATTTCTCAACGCTTGTTCTATAAAACTTTATAAACATTATATTATTGTTTCTATAGACAGCCAAATGATTTAAATATATTGTTGGATCTGAATATGTACACATATCTCTATGTCTGCGTGTGTGTTTTCATTATTCACTTGAATGGCCAGGTCCACTACAACAAAGTTAACGTTTTAACAGTTGCACTGTCCTTCACATTTCATGATGATATAAGGTAACTGGAAGCAGAACGCATTTATTACACTCGCTGTCATCCTGTTTCCTCAATGGGTTTAAAGTAAAGGAAGTGCTGCTACTGAAAATCATCTCTCATTGTCACAAGCTTACAGTCAACAAAACCGTTATTAAAAAGCTGAATCCTGGGGTCCAATGACAAGAACATACTGTCAGAATAGTCTGAAAACCATACTGAACATACCGTAATGTGCCTCTGAGCATATTCTCCCTGTTCTGTCAACTGCACTGTGCCCTGAAAATCAACACTTTTCCTGACCGGTGGGGGGGGGGGGGGGGGGGGGGGGGGGGGATCAGAAGAGACGCAAAACCCCAATTCCGACAATGGGCTCTATTCTCAAGAGTTCGAGAGGGACATTCCAGGAGAATTTATGAAATTGTCAAATGTATTCTCCTGTTAGTGATTCTCAAGAAGGGGAATTTGGGTATTCGCGGTTATTCTAACAAAGATTCTAATGTTTCCCTTTTAAATTCCACTAGGAGAATACACTCGAATAGACATCTTGAATGCTTCATTTACATACCAATACGCCCCTTTTTGAATTCCCACGTATGAGTCTCATTGTCACAATTTCACTTATTCCTCTTAATTTAAGTTGAATGTGTTCACCTGGTCAGGAGGTGGTCAATTCATTCTCCTGATTTATATAAAGGATTCTGAATGGTGTTTTTTGTATCTAACCAAAATGGAGGTTTTTCCGCTGTTTCTGGAAGCTGGCAGCACTCATGAAGAACAGACAAGGCAGTAGGAAGAACTTCCTTTTGTTTAACATACAAGTGGTGTGTGATGCCAAGAGTACCATCACCCGTGTGTGTCCGCTATCCAGGCTCTTGCATGGTTCATTAAAATTCTAATTTAGGGAGATTGTGTATTAATTGGTAAATAATATATAGTCAGAGAATAGATTGGAGTTACACCCTTGTAGTCATGATACATCATAATGTATATATATATATATCTATATATATATATATATTATCAAACCTATATATCATATATATATATATTAGATATATATATATATATATAATATATATCTAATTTAAATATAACGACTGGATTATTATTAATAATTTAGGATTCCAGAGGGTCTGCGACAATTTAATTGCTGAGCATTTTTTTAACATGTTTGCGAATATCATAAAAGCGCTTTTGAACATCTGATCCATTTCTTTTGGTATAGCCCAAACTGTTTACAGAAATGGCTGTGGCATCCCATATTTTCTTTTTCTCTTTGGGA
Organism: Polyodon spathula; assembly: GCF_017654505.1. Lineage (NCBI taxonomy): Eukaryota > Metazoa > Chordata > Actinopteri > Acipenseriformes > Polyodontidae > Polyodon > Polyodon spathula. The sequence goes on along the minus strand of NC_054535.1, from coordinate 45,404,440 downwards.
ACCATCTGTCTGTTTAAAAACAGTGCGGTTTTATTTGGCAGGACCAGCTTGATCAGCTAATTTCTTTTCTAAAATGTGGTCGCTTCCTTCTCACTTTGACAGCTTTGGGCTACACGTTTTGGGTACTGGCAAGCGCTGAGGTTTTCAGACATCCATGTGATTCAGTCATGTTTTCACAGGAGAACATATGCAAATGTAATCAGGGAATCTATAGGAAGACACCAATCACATGTGGTAATATATGTAAACTGGGAACAGCAAATGCTGGACTTGAATTAATTCGAGTAAACAGATTATCCTGCTGCTTTGTAAATGATGAATACATTTGATTACTGCCTTGAGTGACAGTGGAGCAGACTCCATTTCAATTCCACATTCCAGTGGGGAACTAATTCTACTAAAAATGTGAATGTTTGAGAATAGGGCCCAGTATGAAGAATGTTATGAAAACAAAGTGGATACTTAATTAACATACACCCCCCCGCCCCTCAAAAATCTAAAGGGTTGATGTGGTCAGAATGAGTATTTTCTGTCTAAAATTGTTCAGCATGTTTCAAAGAGTCCTAATGGAGATGGGACCCTATTTCAAACAGGCTCTGTCTAAAATAAACCATGTTTTTGTATGGCAAACCATTTTAACAATAATCCTCAATTGCTGATACCAGCAATTTTAATACTGATCAGTAATGTATTGCTGATATCTGCAATTCTATTTTTGATATCAACAATTCTCAATGTTAATTTTTGATATCAAAAATAGAATTGTTGATATCGGAAACATAGTTGTTGATATCAAAAATAGTACCTTTTATTTTGATGTCAGCAATTGTATTTCTGATATCAACAATTCTATTTTTGATATTAAGAATGGCATTTTTGATATCAAGAATGCAATTTTTTGATATCAAGAATTGTATTTTTGATATCAAAAATGTGATTACAATACTGATCTAAAAAATTCCATTCTTAATATCAAAAATACAATTCATGTGGTGTACCACACTGCTACACCACATGAGGGACACAGCTAGCTCTCGGTGGGGGCAGACCATATCGGTGGCATGACACTAGATTTACGTGTGAAAAATATTGGTTGCGAAGCTCCAGACAGATTCGTTGATAGGTTTTTGTGTTCCACATTAAACTGCTGACATGACTGGAAAGCAGGGGAGACTAGGATTGGTTGTCACACGGGTTGGTTGTCACAGTGCTCATAGCTATGAAACTAGATGGCGCAGGCAGGTGATACTAACACTGAAATGTGTGTTCTATTGTCTGGAACTCAACCATCTTGTAATTGGAGGTCAATTCCATCTAATATAAAGGTTAGCACATATTTCTTTTTTTTTACATGCAAAGTAAAAAATGCATATCTTGTTATTTATGTTATAACTCTTAGTAGTATTGGAGTTTATTTGAACTGGTGGCCATGTTGAATAGAGTAAAAACAAAACCAGTGTAAAAACAAAACCAGTAGGTTCTCCCAGTAGTACTGAGAGAATTAAATTATCATGTAAAGTCTGGTTGGGGCAGGATGTCACATAGTTTTGGGGGTTGGTTGTCACATGTAAATCCTATAGGAAGGCGGCTTATATTTTTTCTTTCTACTTTTTTTTACACCAAAATGTGGGCTATGTCACCCTGTAATGCTTATTTAAATTATTCACTGTTTGTCCTCTGGTTCTGTGGAGGCTGTGGTATTATTTTGTAGCATGGGTCAACATTTCAAATATATATATATAGGTCTGTATTTTTTATGTTCATATAAAAAGTAAAAATACAACTTTTTCTGTCATTGTACACAGTAGAAACTGTATGTTATTAAAAAAAAAAAGTTGCATTATTGTCTATTGTAAAAGCAAGAATATCCCTGTCAAACCGCCATAAATATCCCTTTCATGCAATGAATACTTTTGAAACTACAACATGCACAATTGCTAATTTCATGCATGATAAAAACATTTTCACAGCTAAAATACTGATGTGTGTGGCACTGGGTGTGTAAAGCTTACTAAACCAATAAATGAAACAAATTGCACTTTGATGTTTGTGCGTATTTTGAGCTTTTGTTTCTGTCTGGACAGTAGTGAACTCTTTCAATACATGCTCTCATTTTACCGATTTCTCTATTTATAGTTTCCTTCTTCCTACGCATACCACAGACCGACAAATGAACGAGGCACTCGCGATGTGCTTTTTCATTGGTCACTGTGCGGTTCCGCGCATGCTTCATATGGTTTTGTTTCCGGGGTTGCTGTAGGACACACGCAGAGATGGGGTCTTGCTAGACTGACACAAGCTGATGTTTTAACCTGAGATCGTTTTGTTTTCAAGTCACACTAATTTGTTTTGCGGTTTCAGTCAGTTCTCGGAAATAACGCCTTGTCAATCTGGTACAGTAATTATAAGGACTGTTGTATTTATAATATTACTAACAGTCGCTATTGTTTTCGTTTTTCTTTCTTACAAGTCAAGCTTCAGTCTGTCTGTTTTTTTGCATCCATTATTAATGTTTCTACCCAACAGGCTGTCGGGCTACCAAGTTCAAGTTTTGTTTTCATTACTTTAACAGTAAATTGCTGGTTTTCGAGTTGAATTACTTAGCTCTTGTAGACTGCTTCTCGGTCATTGTAGCATCTGTGTAGTGCCACAGGTTCTTGTTTTTAATAACAACAACAACAGCAAAAAAGGTAAAATTGCCGTTGGATTATTCAAAATCCTACCAGACAGCAATCAGTATCGTTATCCTAGTAAATGTATTTAAATGATTGAAGCACTCTGGTTAAGTGTGAATGTTGATGTTAATGTTGACACTATTTTGCACCGAACTCGGTTGTGGATTGTGCTGTTAGCATTCCAAGGGGGGGGGGTAAAAAAATTAAATAAAGTTTTCTCATCTAACATGTTCATTAGTGAATAGTAATATATTAACAAAGCACACGAAGTAACACAAACTTTACGTAGTCAGATACAGTAAAGGGTGAAATCGCATAGTTTGCAAGACAGGTTCTTCAATAGGAGCAAAGCTGAATGACATGTTATGCTAATGTATTACATGTATGTTTCCCAGCTTAACAATGTACATATCAGTTGAAGACAATGAGGAATTTACAATTTTTTTTTTTTTTTCCTGTTGGTGATGTTTGTCTTTTACAGAACATGTTTATGCACATTTGGCAGTACCTCTACACCTCTTTCTTAAGATTTTGGCTAAAGTGGTTTATAAGGCAGATCACAGGAAAGTGTGAGCTCCAGCGGATATGTGACGGATACTCTCAAGGAGCAACAAGGACCATGAAGACAGGTGACAACGCTGAACACCCTAAACATACACAGATTGTCTTTACTGAGTTGCCATTGAACTGTTAATGAGGGTGTACAAGACTTTCCACAACGGAGAAAGTTAGTTACTCCACTAGAAACTACAGACTGATATAGTACTATGAACAATAATGTCACTAATTCAACAAGCCAGTAAACTAAACTGATATATATATATATAATATATATATATATATATATATAGCTGTCGTCAAAAGTTTACATACTCTCTATTTGCAATGCTGTTATTAGCTGAGTTAAGCCAAAGGATACCAATATTTACGAATTAACTCCATTGATTTTCATAGCGCTGGAGTCATAAATAATGGTACCCTTTGCCTTAGCTCGGTTAATTCAGCAGAGTTTTAACTAGCACTTGGTAAGGTGAATGAGTGTTCAACACATTTGCAACAGGTGTCATTGCTGTGTGAGTATAGTGTATCAAACAATATGTATAACCCTAATACATTGGCAAATAACACTGCTGAGAGAGAAACCAGCATCACACTATAACCTATTCTGTTTTATTTCCTAAATTCAGGTCGGCTACCAACAGGCTGAAAACACTCAAGTTGCTCACGTTCATTATTCAACACTGGCATACAATCAGCCCAATACTTAGTCAGGATGCTCCATATACTGGGCACTTTCACAACTAGTTCATGTGCAAGTGATTCGCATCTTGGTTCACTTGCAAACAAACAAGCTTTTTTCAGTTTAGGTTCGGTTTGTTTCAGACCAGGAAAATTCAGTGGAACTTGAATTTATTTGTGAATGAATTCAAGATAGTTTGTTTATTCCACTTGCTGCTACACGCGGACCAGAATTATATTGTTTAAAATTGCACCTTTACAAATGTAAAGAGATAGATGGGCTTCAGTGAGTTACAGAAAAATAATTCCCATCTAGGGTCTCTGTGATGTCATAAATTGTGAGACTCACTGAAGAGGTCCATCTATTATTTTTTATAATACATGGATACCCTTGTGATGCTAATATTAAAGAAGACGAGGTTCAACAGTACAGATGGGTTTTTTAAACTTAGTGTTTCAGTTCTGTAGAGACGTTCTATGTCATTATCCATTAGTGCTTCAGCTTTATTTGGATGATTGCCTTTACCTTGTTTTTTGAGTGGCTCAGGATGCAAACATATAGCCTTTATTCACTCGTGTGTGTGTCTATATATATATATATATATATATATATATATATATATATATATATATATATATATATATATATATATATATATTAGATTTTGTATTTATTTTCAGTTTAATTAACAAAATATTTAATTACTTATCCAATTGTAGTCTCTTGGGGTTGATTTGAGTAACCTGTGGCTTGCTTGCATAAGTGTTTTACAGCACTGTGGAATCACCCTAAACTGGAGCCTCTGGTTATGCAGAGATTACCCCTAAAAATAAGTGGTTGCTAAAAATCCAGGGAGAAATTTTTTTTCTTAAGTATGGCAGTGCAAATTGGTTGTTTATGCTGTACATAACACTTATTAACTTTTTTTTTGCAGAATATTCTCTGGAATCATCAAAAAGTCAGGTAAGTAATAAAGAAAAATTTCCATTTATTTTGCTTTGTTTGAAAGTCATTTTTCGTGTACAGTATGTGTTTTTATGTTAAGTTGTATTTACCTTCTGGAACAGCTATTTAGGGATGTGGTAATATATTCAGTGTATTTCTTTTGCTAATGTTTTATTTTATAACTGCCTAGTCTTATATTACCAAGACAAAAAAAAAAAGCAGTTTGGGGGAAATACAGTGCAACCATGAATAGTACAGCTGATTTTGCACTTTGAGTTAATTTATGATAACCTTTGTACTGTATGTTAATTGCATCGGCTAAACGAAGTATAATGACTATGGTTAAATGTATTTTAATGAGTAGGTTCCAAGAATTATCGAAGTGTAAATGTTTCTGGTCCCAGATTGAATGTATGATGAGATGGTCTTTTAGAGTGATGTTGTTTTTAGGGACGTGAAATTACTGCTGTCAGTTTCTGGTTATCTTGCAAGGACACTTGTAAAAGATGCCTTGGTCTCAGTGGTGTTTTCCTAGTTAAAGAATGAATAAAGAAATGTTCTATTCAACTTCAGATTTTAAGAAGTGCAGTGAATGCTGAAGAATGTGCTTTGGATAAGCATGTTAAAGATATAATCAAGATAAAAAAGGTTAATACAGAGAAGGATACACAGTAAGTAAAACTGCTTTACCACCACTAACCTTCCCAGGCCTTTATTTTAGAAAATCATGCCATTTGGCTATGAATGATTATTGTTTTGAAGTGACCCTTGTTCAGTTGTAAATGTGTATTTATAGCGCTTTGCTAGACTTGATGCAATAGTTGCTTCATATTTGCAGTCTCTGCTGTGTCAAAACTAGAGGTTGCCCCATACTTATTTGTAATACCCTGCAATATAACAAAAATAGATTGTACTGTATAGTTAACAAAGCTGATTATTCATTGAGCAAATTGCTAAAAGTAACATGAAATATGTTTTTCGGTTGTTTGGGATAATACAAAATGTCTAGCAGAATCATTATTAGTTTAGTACTATTTTAGTATTTACTGTTTCAATGACTTTTCAATGTAACAAATGGAACTGGCCACCAATTGTGAATCGTGTATATGATGTTGATTTTTAGCCGTGCTTTTCAAGCAACCAAAACTTCTTGTTGGATTTCTAAGTTAATAAAGGACTTGGCTAATCCCACTAATGCTCAAATCTGTTCCATAAAAAAATTTACAAACTGGCAAACAAATGTAGTCTCTTGGTTTTCTGTAATCAATTTTGTGGTTTTCAAAATTGATATTTTTTGTGTGGGGGTTTTTGTAGTTTGACCTTCAGATTTCTGCCACATTGCAAATAAAAACATGGGCCATTAGAACAAAAAGAAACAGATTTCTTCAACTTATTTTGTTTGATCGCTTTCATTTCAGGTTTAAACTAAACCTTCAGGTCTGTTTACTTCAAATATCGGGCTACAAGAAGCTCTTCTTAGATGTTGAAAATCTAAGAAAGCAAACGTTTGATTCTGAAAACAAGGAACATGAAAACAAGCTTTTGAAGGTAGTTTGTTTTATTTGGTGTTGTTTTGTTGAATCTTTTAAAAACATATCTGGAAGGGGAGGTTTTATGCAACATAACAATTGTGTGCAGCTGCTCATTTCTTTATTGACAATTTATAATTAAAGAAAATATTTTCAAAACACATCAGAGCAGTTCATTCGGAAGCAAAGTGATTTCTTTCCATTTTTCTATTAAGAAAAACCGTACTGGATGTTTTATTGCTTATTAACACTTATTTTAGTTCTATATCTGCCATTCTTAGAGCCTGTGCTTTTTTCTGCATGTTTTTTTTCCCAAATAAAGTTGTGGAATCTGTTGATGCCACAAGCGAAGCTGGAGTCTAGGATCACCAAGCAGTGGGGAGATATTGGTTTTCAAGGCGATGACCCCAAAACTGACTTCCGAGGCATGGGCATGCTGGGCTTGACAAATCTTGTGTGAGTTCTGTTACTTGACCATTCCTTGTGAAATCATTACATTAGGGGGAATATTTTAAATCACTTTGGTTGAAACTACAGTAGGTGTGTAGAATGAGTCCATAGGAAATGGAAAGAACACCTGGGCTGTGGGTCTCTGTCACCCAGTAAGATGCTCACTGACCTTTATCTTGCGCTGTCCAGGAGATACTGTATGAGTTCATAAATCAGGAACTAAAGGATGCAGGGGAAATGAAAACCTAACACAATATATTCAGCATGTACAGTACACATGGGTTTAGTGTGATTCTGTTGGTATATGTTGATTTCACATGGATTGACCTTTTTTTGTTTGTGTTCATTAGCATACATTTATTCATTTTTAACAAAAAATACATTTTTATATATTATTATTATTATTTTGAATATTTGTATTAAAAACATTGACTATTGGCAACGCAACACACACAATTTTTTTATTAATTTTTTACGATGGCATCAAATTTTGTGGTTATAGGGCCCAATTCTATTTTGTTTGTTTGGGGAAAACAAAGCATGCAATAATAAGAGTATGTTGATGATTTTAAATGTTCCTGTCTTAATCCAATAAAAAAAAGCCATAATATTATCTCTTTTTATGAACCCATTGGAAATACTAGAGGTGTCAGGAGTCTGATTCAAAAGCCAAGATATTGAATAATTGAACCACTGTATAGGAGGGACTGAATTATATTAATTTTACACTTTCATGTATAGCGAAAAGTGTCATGTACTTCTGTTCAAATCAACTCCGATCCTGTATCATATGGTATAACGAAGAAGCTTTTAGTGGTTCACTCAGTGTTATACAAAACAGATTTCTGGTTTTCTTCCTTACAGTTTCTTTAGCGAGCATCACTCTGAAGCGGCACGTCAGGTCCTTTCACACTCAAATCATCCCAAACTAGGGTAAGCTGCTGGGAGGGCATTTGTTGAATTTGCATGTACCAAATATCCAGGAGCCAGCTTCACAAAGAACATCTGGTTAGCAGTCTGCTAAATGTTGTTTCATTTTGTAGAAAAAACTATAAAATAAATAACTGATACATAGAAAACATTTATTTTAATGATTGTATACTAGCTGAGCTGGTTTTTGTAAGATTCTTAGTAATAATCGAAACGGGTCGAAAGAAGATAACCTGCTAAAAAAAAAAAAAAAAAACAGCCACTGCATTTAACTGTCTGAAGACCCGCTAACACAGGATAGGATTCAAATGAGAGATGAGATGTTGAAGTGTCTGATGCAATTTCAACACGGTTGTTAATCCAGCACGTACATTTTGTTTCTGACAACCCCGATTAGCACTAATCTACCTCGGTGTAATGTTAGTGCTAACTGGGGGCTGTGACGTGCCAGTCTTAAGAGTTTTTGGTCTACCACTGTCACAGAATACATCATTGCTTATTACTTTTTGTTTTAAATGTGGCTTGAAAACATATAATTCCACTTGAGGGTTCTGTCCAGCCTTCTGGTGGCAGCTCTGTAAATAGCCAGAGGTTTCCAGCATGAGTATAAAAATGAAACTGATCAATGTGAGAGCTTTCATACAAGGTTCTCGGCAGACAAAAATGTATATATGAATGAAGTGAACTAATATAATAGCACCCTGTTCCAGATATTCATATGCAATAGTGGGAATAAACCTCACAGAGATGGCTTACACTTTGCTAAAGAGCGGCGCCCTCAAGCCCCACTTCTATAACCTGGTCCCTGGAAACCCTAGGTTGGAGCACTTCCATAAGCTTTACTGTGAGTACTAGTCAACACATTAGGGTCTGTTCAATCAATATCATGTGTGAAGGATCTAAATGCTGTTGTCATATGAATAATAAAAATGGGACCCTCCCTGGATGTATTTACTAGGAGCATGTCGATACTTATAGTATATTCGGAGTAACTGCTTTAAAGAAGTGCTTGTTGGCAGATGTTAAATCTGTTCATTGTGTTTTCAAAACAAGAAAAGCTGACCTTCCATCACATTTGCAATTAAGTTCCAATCAATGGCAGTTAACTGCACTGAGTATTTTCAAAACCGACTGGAAGCGAATTTTCATCTCGTACTGGGCGTTGACAGTTTTATTGCCATACTGAGGCCGTAAACTGACATCACTTTCATATCACATCACATAATTTATGGCATCATCCAGCTGCAACGTTGCCTGGTAATGTTCAGTAAAAGTGATCCATTGCACTGCCATTGTTTTAACCTCTGGCAAAATCAATGAGGCAGCCCACAAACTTTGAGACACTGACTTATACAGTGCAGTGATACTTTATAATATAAGCAATTATATATAAGATTATAATATAAGCAAGATCAGAATATTAATATATATATATATATATATATATATATATATATATATATATTAATGCTCTTAAAAGCTCAAGGGGTGGTGTGACTAGTATATTATATCAGTATTTCTGTCACTTTAATTGCATGTCAACATTTCTTTTCACTGTATCTTTTAGGTTACCTGGCATATGAGTTTGACAAGTTTTGGTTTAAGGAAGAACCCGAAAGCATCATGGAGTTTAATCAGTACAGAGAAAAATTCCATGAAAAGGTGAAACAACTTTTACTGGAAGCAGATGTGACCCTCACCTTGACATTGACTACTAAAAAGTAGCAGTTATTTGGAGTGGATCTTTATACAGTAGCTGATTTCTGTTTGCCTTGTTATTTTCTTTTTATTAACCCTTTTAATTGAACCCCCTAACCTATGGTTTCCTAGTATGTATCTGTACCAAACTCTCCTTGGAAAACCTGTAAGACAATCATTTTGCTGTTTACAAAGATTCTAGTCAGAAAAAATAGAGAGACTTTTTTTTTTTTTTTTTTTTTTTTATTTTAGTACTGATTACAGACCTTACAACCAACAGTAATGAACAGGGTTTGACAATTTAATTGCACAACTGGAAATATGAAGACTGTAACACAATTCATGTTGTCATGAAACTAGAAGAAAATGTTCATGCATACAAAGTCTCTTAATTTAAATAGCATGTACTTGTGAGTGTGCGTTATCGCGTTCAGAGTGTGATTAGGTGCTATGTAATTGTGAATGCTCAGGAAAACTATTTATTTCCAGAGTTCCTTGCTGTCGTGTTAGTTATAATTCACATTAATCATGGTCAGCATTTCACAGTTCTTTGCTTGTATGTTTGTGTGTGTGTGTGTTTTTTTTCTTTTAAAAGCTGTACTGTCTAGTTAATATGTAAGAATACATTTCACTTTTATTAGAGCTATGCATAAGCATTATTGATTTATGTGACAACAAGAAATGAGGAATGCTGTTATAAGGAACAATATCAATGTTAGTCTTCCCTAATTGTGTGTTTAGTAAAGTTAATTTGGTACTGTATATCTGGTTTGCAACTTTTGAGTGAAGTTCAATTCTGTCTTTTTTTCTTGGAAATACAGGGAATATTACCAATACCAATGCTACCAGTGTGAATTAAAGATTGCTAAATGACAAGCTTGTTTTTTCTCACCCAAACTAAGCTGTATTAATAACAGTCAAAGTTGTTATAATAGTGGAAAACACTAGTGGAGACTTTGAGTAAATTGTTGATGCTCATAACATTGATATATATATATATATATATATATATTATAGATATATATATATATATATTAGTATATATATCCTAGGAGATAAGGAGTATTTTCAACTTTTGCACACCGAGGGGAGCGCAGTATTTTCAACTTTTGCCACACCGCACCATGACGTAAACTACCAGCAACCAATGGGCAAAATAGGAGGAAGAAATTAAAACAAAAAATAATAGTACAATGGTGGAAAAGCTTGTGGTTCTGATTTCTGATTTTCAAGTTGTATAACATATAAAAGTAGGTTTGAAATCTGCCTTCATCAAACCGGTGTTCTATATATAATGCACGGCAAAAACAGAGTGTAGCACTTGTTACCCAATCAATGGAATGAAATACAGTGCAGAGAAAAAGTTTGTGAACCCCTTAGGATTTTGACATATTTCAAAACTAAAATGTTATTAGGTCTGAATCTAAATCCTAATAATAGATAAAGATAACCTGATTAAACAAATGACATAACGACAGGATACTTTTCCAATATTTATTTATCCGCAAATGATTCAACATTCAATATCCATGTTGGCACCCCCTTGAGCAGCAATGACTTCAACTAAGCGTTTCCTGTAACTTGGTCAGTCTCTCACATCGGTTTTGAGGAATTTTGTCTCATTCCTCCTTCCAGAACTGTTTTAACTTGGTGACATTTGAGGGCTTCCTTGCATGGACAGCTCGCTTCAGGTCCTGCCGCAACATTCAGTGGGGTTTAGGTCCGGACTTTGACTAGGCCATTGTAAAACACGACATTTCTTCAGCCATTCTTTTGTAGATCTGCTTGTATAGGATCATTGCCTTGCTCCATGACCCACTTTCGGTTCAGCTTCAGCACACAGACGGATGCCCTGACATTCTCCTCTAGAATCTTCTGATACAATGCAGAATTCATTTATGTCAATGAAGGCAATCTGTCCAGGTCCTGAGGCAGCAAAGCAGCCCCAAACCATCAAACTCCCACCACCATGCTTGACGGTTGGGATGAGGTTCTTCTGTTTGAACGCAGTGTTTGGTTTTCGCTAAACATAACAAAAACTTATACCTTTGGCTCGTCTGTCTAGAGAACATTGTGAACTTCAGATGTGTAGCAGTGTTTTTTTTAGAGAGCAGTGGTTTCCTCCTGGCTATCCTTCCCTGAACACCATTCTTGTTCAGTCTTTTTCTGATAGTTGAGTCATGAACACACATATTAGCCAAGGCGAGAGTGGCCTGCAGATCCTTAGATCCTTAACTTTCTCCATCTGTCTGACAGTGGATTGGTGGAGCCCCAAATCCTTACTAATGATTTTGTAATCCTTTCTAGACTGATGAGCATCAATAACTATCCTCAGAGATTTCTTTTGATTGTGGCATGACGTGTTTCCATGGAGAAGACCAAACTTCAAAGTTTCTGATCTTTATATAGGGTGGGGCCTCACAAACTCACCCCTGAAGATCTACCTAATTATTTAAACACCTGATTTTAATTATCTCTTTAATTGAGCTGATAAAACCAGGGGTTCGCTTACTTTTTCACATGCCCGGTTGGACCCCAGGTTACCAGGAAAGTCCGTTTTTCCAACGTGTCCTTATGAGGGTTAATATTGTTTTTTTTTTTGTGATTCTTTAATATCAGCCTTAGTCACTATCACTAGAGTATTTTGACTTGCCATAACTTTTAAAGACCTACTTTTTATAACTATAAATGCTTTCACAAATGGTAACCCCACTTGGCCGAGAGGGTTTACCTGAAACAACTCAGAGTAGATTGTACAAAGCTCCTGGCACCTTCTAATTTTACAGTAGTTGCACTTCTATGTTGTAATAGACTTGATTTAGGAATTCATTAACCATTACAAGCACAGAGCCACTGGTGTACCACTGCCTGTCAAATCATGCGCTGTAAAATGCTGTCTTCTAGATTCATTGGCTGGAAGCTTTCCCAGCAATAGTAAAATGAAAACGTGATATCACCAAATAAATTCTGTTGTAATAATGCTGTTGGTAGCTCAGGCTCATTTACAATATGCACTGCAGAATATTGTACCCCTGTGTCATTTCTCCAACCGTTTCTTTTAAAGGTTGGGGTTCATCTCACTGTCTTTAATTACCATGTGGGTGAATGTGTTGAAGATTAAGGTTGCCAGCCAAACATGTTACAAAAGTTAGGTAGAGGAATGGTCTATGAATATAATAAAGTGTCAACAACAGAATGTTTTGATAAAAAGGTACATTTTGTTACAATTAATCTTCAATATAAATACATATTTCAGTAGCTTCACATTATACAGACTGCATAATCTCTAAACATTTTCTCTCAGTTATGTCTATGTAGTACATCATATGACATATGAAGTTAAAAAAAGACTTTGATCTTCAGAACAGGAGGGCCTGTGAGACCACGATACACCCCCTCTAGTTCCCTCCTCCAGTGACTTTCACAGGGATCTGGGTATCTATACGGCCAGTGCAAGCTGGGATCATTGTGCACAGCAGTTAAAAGCAGTTGGCAATGAACGATCTGTTCTTTCTTTATTTATTTATTTATTTATTTATTTATTGTTTCCTGTACAAAAAGTGAAATCTGTGTTTCACCAGTTAAGAAACAGCCAGTTTGAGATTCCCAAGAAACGGCCTGTGCCTAAACCCCCATCCTCGTAAAGCAGAGGACTAATAAGGGACTACAGGGTTATGGTCAGTCTAAATGCATAACCTTCATTCCTCATTGACAAAAGAGTAATTACCATATGACAGTTGATCAAAAAGTGTGTTGCTCTGACACTACAATGGTATGTTTTCACTTCAAGCTCTGAAAGATTAGGTGGACAAAGGTGTGAAATTAAGTCCACTGAGTGCTGAAATCCAGGATATTCTAATATCTTTCATGTCTTTTTTTTTTCAAGGCTCAGGTTTATCAGTCCATTGGATATATTGATTGCAGCTAAAGCCCTAAAAATCACCACGTAAACAAGTGTTTTCTGAATTTTCTGTGAAATTTCTTTTTATCCCTGATATCAGGACCTTCTGTAAAATCTGAAACTCAGATGTCCTGTGTCTTTTCACTCCTGTTTGAATCGACCATGTCAGAGTTATGTTAGGGTATTCGCCTCAAAGCAATACCAGCCTTTACAATAAACCACAATATAATATAAAAATTGGTACAATCTGTCCTGAGATTCAACAGTTCAGTAAAACGCAACGATTAAGCATAACCAAGCGGGATTGGAGTGAAAATACAAAACATAATTGCTGACTGAATGGTACATTTGAAGGTATGTACGGAAATACGTATCCATTAAGGAACTAAATGGTTATTCTAGCCTTTGGAAAAGAAGGTACAACGAAATTTACAAATCATGCACAAACGCGCCTTCTCTGGCCACAACATCGCATTTCATTTTGAATTTACCAACTTTCCTTGATGAAAACTAATCCATGTCTGGGAGGTGACTAGACGTCCTCTGCTTCTGACCAACTCTGAGGACACCTGATTTTTAGTCCTGTGCAAATCATGCTTAAGAAAATATAATCGTAGGTTTTGAATTGGAGATTATTGTCCTCCATAGGAGGGAATGTTTATGCAGTACCCTCCAAAGACTGCTTGGACATCATCATTAACCTTTTCAGTTGTTCAAAGGACACAAACATCACTACGTTCCATGAACCCAACCTTAAGAATGAGGGAACAAATCTGCAAAAAACAAATATAGATGATAATTTAGATGCGAATCGTTTGTTTTCTTGTGCACCTTATGAATTGTATGTTAGCAGCATGCACAATGAAACCAGATATGGTAGTCAAATTGAATTCATAAAAATGTGAGTAGTTATAGTTTCAGTTTCTGCCAAAGTACTGTTTATAATCACTGCATTTTCTTGGCTTGTATTTGACTAGAAATCTGTCTCACTGACTTCCAGTCAAAACATTAGTTTCTTTTAACTAAATATAGTACCTTTTAGTATTTTATTGTTGTGGATGATGTCTTGAATAGGTATGTTCTGGTGTTTGTTCATTAGTTGTCCATCTATTGTAAACTCACCCTTTATAAAAAGCTGTTGGTCCTTCTTTAGTAAACATGGTCCAGGCACAGTTGACAGCGCTCTTGTATTGCCCCAGGGGAGAGTTCATGTATCTGGTCTTTACAACATCGACTGGAGACGCAACAACTGTGGTGCAGAACCCCGCTCCAAAAGCCGAAAAGAAGTGGCAGGGTAAATTATCTGGGATACAGAAAAAAACCCCAAAAAACAAGTTTAACCACCACTCTTACTTTAGCTTTTAGAATGTGTCTTCAATCCAGGTTATATTGATAGTTTCATAGGTATAGAGTAAAGTCTAATATTTCGGCTAACACTGCCTTCTTCAGTGTAATATATATATTGTGAATCATACATTCACTCACCTGTCAACAGTGTGTACTTGAGGATTGTCTCCTTAATGATATCGTAAGTTACAAGTTCTGTGGCATTAACAATGGCATTTCTGGTGATGTTTGGTAGAGTGCCTGAAAAAAGAAAATCCTTTAATATTTTAAGTTTATTTAAAAAAAAAATAAGCACAGGTGTGTTGTTACAGTCATGGCATACATTGATTCGTTCATTTTAAATCCTTACACTAGCCATATTTTTGATGAAGAGACCTGTAGAGGTGTTCCCATTCATGAAGAATATTCCACAGGTTGGTTGTGCAATATTTCTCATGTTAGAATAATCATCATACTGCCACTTCCAATCACAATACTGTGGGTGTAACTGAGCTACTCTGAGTAGCTCAGTGAAAGAACCCACTTAACGTCATGCTCAATGCCGCACCCAATGAGCAGCTCAGAGTGCGAAAGAGCAGATTTAATCGGTGAGCTGAGTAAGCAGGAAATTTCTCGCTCTGAGATGGTCAATTACATAACGCACCCACAATAACAATACAGTGTGTGTAATAAATAGTCTTACCAATTTCTAAAGTACAGTACTTGAATAGTTTCTTGTAGTTTGTAGTATATACAGTGCCTTGCAAAAGTAATCAGACCCTCTCACAGTTTTCACATTTTGTTGCTTTAAAGCTTGCAGTCATGACACTTTGAAGTAGGAATTAATATGTGTTATATACACAACCTACTCCACACATTCAAAGCAAAAACAAAAAGAAGTAAATAGATAATTAATATGAAATAAAAATGGAAAAGTCATGATTGCATAAGTATTCAAACCCTTTGCTGTGGCAAACCTAAATTAATTCAGGTGCACAAAATGACCTTAACGAGCCAGACAATTAGTTATATGCGTGCAATATTAGTGGTTCTCGTGATTTCAGAATAAAAACACCTGTCTCTGTGAGGTTCCTTGGACAGGTAGTGAATTTCAAGCAAAGATTTAACCATGAAGACCAAGGAGCTTTCAAAGCAAGTCAGGGACAAAGGTACTTCCATCAAATATTAAGTTGACAGATCTGAATACTTATGAAATCAACATATTTCAGTTTTTTCTATTTAGTTTTTGCTGACATTTACTGTAACTTGTCTTGCCCTTAGAAGTCTTCAGTTTGAGCATTCAAGTTTTTAATAAAATATTAAGTTTAAAAAAATGTGTATGAATCATTTTGTAATTTCACAAAATGGGACACCATAGGAAGGGTCTGAATAGTTTTGCAAGGCACTGTGTGTGTGTGTGTGTGTGTGTGTGTGTGTGTGTGTGTGTGTGTGTGTGTGTGTGTGTGTGTGTGTGTGTGTATATATACACACAGCTCTGGAAAAAATTAAGAGACCACTGCAAAATTAGTTTCTCCAGTTTTACTATATATAGGTATGTGTTTGGGTAAAATGAACATTTTTGTTTTATTCTATAAACTACTGACAACATTTCTCCCAAATTCCAAATAGAAAATATTGTCATTTAGAGCATTTATTTGCAGAAAATAACAACTGGTCAAAATAACAAAAAAAATGAAGTGTTGTCAGACCTCGAATAATGCAAAGAAAATAAGTTCATATTCATTTTTAAACAACACAATACTAATGTTTTAACTTAGGAAGAGTTCAGAAATCAATATTTGGTGGAATAA
The DNA here is from genome assembly GCF_017654505.1 of Polyodon spathula. Taxonomy (NCBI): domain Eukaryota; kingdom Metazoa; phylum Chordata; class Actinopteri; order Acipenseriformes; family Polyodontidae; genus Polyodon; species Polyodon spathula. The sequence goes on along the minus strand of NC_054535.1, from coordinate 45,387,935 downwards.
CCCTAAATTTCAAGCACAGCTTTCATGCATCTTGGCATGCTCTCCACCAGTCTTTCACATTGATGTTGGGTGACTTTATGCCACTCCTGGCGCAAAAATTCAAGCAGCTCGGCTTTGTTTGATGGCTTGTGACCATCCATCTTCCTCTTGATCACATTCCAGAGGTTTTCGATGGGGTTCAGGTCTGGAGATTGGGCTGGCCATGACAGGGTCTTGATCTGGTGGTCCTCCATTCACACCTTGATTGACCTGGCTGTGTGGCATTGTTCATTGTCCTGCTGGAAAAACCAATCCTCAGAGTTGGGGAACATTGTCAGAGCAGAAGGAAGCAAGTTTTCTTCCAGGACAACCTTGTACTTGGCTTGATTCATGCCAAAGCTGCCCGATTCCAGCCTTGCTGAAGCACCCCCAGATCATCACCGATCCTCCACCACATTTCACAGTGGGTGCGAGACACTGTGGCTTATAGGCCTCTCCAGGTCTCCGTCTAACCATTAGATGACTAGGTGTTGGGCAAAGCTGAAAATTGGACTCATCTGGGGGTGCTTCAGCAAGGCTGGAATCAGGCAGATTTGTCTTTGTGAAGGACGCATGAATCAAGCCAAGTACAAGGTTGTCCTGGAAGAAAACTTGCTTCCTTCTGCTCTGACAATGTTCCCCAACTCTGAGGATTGTTTTTTACAGCAGGACAATGCTCCATGCCACACAGCCAGGTCAATCAAGGTGTGAATGGAGGACCACCAGATCAAGACCCTGTCATGGCCAGCCCAATCTCCAGACCTGAACCCCATTGAAAACCTCTGGAATGTGATCAAGAGGAAGATGGATGGTCACAAGCCATCAAACAAAGCCGAGCTGCTTGAATTTTTTCCAGAGCTGTATATATATATATATATATATATATATATATATATATATATATATATATATATATATATATATATATATATGTGTGTGTGTGTGTGTGTTTTTGTCCCATGCTAAAAAGCAATTTACCTTTCCAAAGTCCTCGAATCCCCTCTTGCCTGAAAATGGCTTTGTAGGCCTGCATGGTGCCCTTGTACCTCCTCTCAACACCTTTAAGGGTCAACTGAGCTTGAAATCTGACTTTCACCACATCTGTGGGCTGTGCAACAGACACTGCCATTGCACCAGTGGTGCAGCCTGCCAGGATCCTGATTCCAACTCCAGCACCTATGGGAAACCCATCCACAAGTGGTTATGACAGGGTCAAGAGAAATTGAGGTGTAAAAAACAAACACAAAAATAATGCCTTTTTCTTTTTAATTTTCTTAATTATGAAAAATGTCTTAAAAGGACCTATTACTCACTATGTTTCACTGTTTATACTGTTATTCCATATACATTACTGTTATTGTTCTGCCAAAGTGATAAAACAAATATCTTCTGTTCGTTTATAATATTTAGTTAGCTAATAGTTAGCATTTGTATTTTTTTATATGCTGTTCATATTGGGTTCTACAGGTTTAACAAAGGAACTTACTTTCTTTCCCATTGGAGTAGAACTGCTTGACTGAGTCATAGAGGCCAATGCGGATTGAAGCAAAGGCCATCTGCCTCTGCAGTCCAGCTACTAATCCATTGTAGACACTCCTTGGACCTTCTGTTTTAACCATGGTGGCAATGGTCCCAAACACTCCACTGTATCGGATATTCTTAGCAGCTTCAACAGCTGCCTTCTCACCTTGAATCTGAAATAGAAAGCTAACTTAGTAAGTAATGCCAGAAGAGGGGGAAAAACATAACCAATGGTTGGGTTCATAACCCATGAATATGTCACTGTTTGGAAAACTATAAATCCTGGTGTTGAAGCTACATGTAGAAAGGGGTGAATGTAATATTTTGAGGAAAGTTTCAGGGCCCACTGCATATGCAAAGTGCAACATTGATGAGAGTGTATTGACTGCTTTTCACCTGTTAATTGACATCAACATACATCTTTACACTGAAGCAGAAGCCCACCAACAGCTGCAAGATGATTTCCCGGTCAATGCTCTATAGGGATTAGAACCTCTAATTACACTAGTATATGCCCGTGGAGCATTTGGTGCAGAAGCCTTTCACTGTACAGTTTGAGATCCAGTAAGTGGGGATTTGCTTTTTATTTCAGATAATTCCATGGAATCCCTGGCGTCTGAAATCTGGACCTGCTTCATTGACAATAGCATTCTCCGCTACAATCAGGGACAGAATATTACAGTGGACAAGCAGCCAGCCACAAGAGATGACATGGCAGATTGCAAAATGCAATGGCAACAAGACTGTTGATAGCTGTGCCAAATGTGCAAAGACAGTCTGCGGTAAGTGCATTTAGACTTTGACCCCGTTCACACTTACTGAGTTGGCCTCGGGCCGTCTCTGGGCCACCTCAAAATTTCCGTTCACAGTTGAGGTTTTAGGGGGCCTAAGTGCGTTCACATATGTGGCTGAAAAGGAAGCCTAAATTGTGGCGAAGTGCTTGTCGGGAATGTGAACAGTGACGTAAACACTGCATTCCCGGAAGTCAACATAAGAGATTGAGCTGGGAAATTTGCAGACGTAAATATGGCAGTCTTATTTTTTGCAACACTGTTGGTACTGTACTTATTGCATAAGACACGATAAGGGCATGTGTTGACAGTGCAGTCGGTTACTGTGGAAAGAAGCGACCATGTTGTATCATGCGTAAATGCAGCAAACAAGGACATGTACATTACATTAGTCACATTGCAAAGAGGTATGTGAAAAATACAGTGAACAAGGGGTGGGGCTTGGCTGGAGATGCAGGACTGTCATTTTGCGAGTCAATACATTTTAAAGCTACTCGGGGGGGAAAAAAATATTTAAAACAGCGTGTGTGAAAATAAATTGGACCGGACACGCCTGAGAAGCGCTGAATAAACGGACCGCTAAGGGTTCATTTCTGCATCGTCCCAGCTGATATCCCTTAAAACCGACATTGTTTTGATCTACTACGCTCGACCTAGTAGGGGAGTGGTTTGAGCTACATCACCACCTTGATGCGTTAAGGCCGGCCCACGGCCTGCTTTGTGTTCACACATGCAGATAGGCCGGCCATGAGGCGGCATTGGTACTTAATCAAAAAGCTGGTCTAAATTTCACCCGGCCCAGGGCCACCTTTTCATTTTTCAAGCGTTCACACATGAGATAAGGCGGCCCTGGGCCGGCCAAAACCGCAAGTGTGAATGGGGTGTTTGTAACCAATTATAAATTAAGCCCATTCTGTTCAAATGTTTATTTATTCATGTAATTTAAATTACAGTATGTCTGTGTATAAACACAATATGAACCCATTTATTTTAAAAAATGTTGATACTTATTTAAATTGTTTCAATTGCACAATTTTGTACGTACATGGTATACCTGTATATACACAAATGTATTTTCAAGCATTAGATTATTTTTTACCAGTTTTGAGGTTGCGCTTAATCTAAAATATCTGTATATAAACACATTTTTGTTTAATGTCTCAGTTGTTTTGGTTGTGCAAGTGTTTTATATGACGTTCCTGAACAAAACTACGACTTATATTCAATTACTTGTCCTTTCATTATAATATTTATGTTGGGTTTTTAATTGACCGGTCAAATTGACCGCTCATGGTTGTTCTAGGTATGCCCATAAACACGGCTGTTCTAGTGTTAAAAGCCTTTCAAATCAATGAAAATTAAGTAACTTATCATTCAGAAAATTAGTTAAATTCAATTAATATGTTAAAATAATAAATGCTGGCTGTTTATAATTTAATTTGGTACTGCAATGTGTGACACCAGGAAAATAGAAATGTGATTATCAAGAAAAACTTAATAACTTGGGAAACGTTATTTCACATGAGTGTTTTAGCTGAATGCATGTTAACACGTTTTACAACCCTTTTGTTTGAATTAATGTGGGAGATGCTTTGTAGCGAAAGTATGACGTAATCCTGCTTGCATCCAAAAGGGCCAATCATCTATATCAAATGATGGGAAATAAGCTAATGTAAACTCTTCTGTGATTAGATAATTTGACTAGTTTTTCCTCAATTAAACTGTTTTCTGTAAATCCAATTAAGATAAATGCTTTGAACATTGCTTAGTAAAGAAAACTTTGTTGCTACAAAATCTAAAAGTCTGCTGAAACTACACAAAGATGTATTAAAAAAATACTGAAGTTACTTAAAACAAAGTGCTTTACAAATCTGCTCAAGTTAACGCTGCATTCACTGAAACAAACAACATTGTAACACACACCTGGAGGAAGCCATTTTGTGTGTGGTTTTGTTACATTGTGGGACATTTAGACGTTTAGAAAAAGCCTTTTTGATTTTCTAAAATTTCTAAACTAAATCGCTTTTAACCAAGCAGAGAAAGCCATATAAGTCTTTGTTTCGAGACTGTTCCAACTTTCTTCAGGAATGGTAACTAAACAACTTATGAATTTCAATGGTGCATACCTAGACTGTAAGATTAATTATGTTTAAATTATATATGATGTAATGATATTAACCCATAACTTGTTGAATTATTTAATGATAAAATATATGAAGGCATTACTAAATGTTTGAATATATTTAGAATCCTGATTACAACTGAATATATGTTTAATTGTTCTTAAACATACCTAGTGTAATACTTTATTATACTGTAATGCTGTGTGAAAATGAAGACAGACAGAGACCGGGATTGCTGTTCTCGAATTCACTGTTTATTATTAAATAAATTAGGTATTTATTTAGTCACTGTCAGGTGTGACCGATGTCTCCAAAACAATAAACCTCGCTGGCTAACGATGCCTCCCCTCTTTTAATTGTACTTATCCAGGGTGACTTAAAGCTGTTACAAACTATCACAATTCAAAGTATCACATTGCAAAATATCACATTACAGATACGAGCAGTTATAAAGTACAATAAAATCAAAAGATAGTAAAATCAAATACAAATAGGAGCAAAATAAAGAATACATTAAATAATTACATTTAACAGCGCATTCAACTAAGAGCAGTAAACTAGTAAAAATATTTGCTTATAAGAGTAAATTCCATTAAGAGCAAGTATTGTTACAATTGAGTGACATATAGTCCATTACAGGTCAAGAGTTGTGAGGTTTACAGATGCTGTCTGAACAGGAGGAGCTGGAAGGTGGACAGCGACTGAGCAGTTCTGATATCCGTGGGTAGGTCATTCCACCACTGAGGGGCAAGGGTGGAGAAAGAGCGGGCTCTGGAAGCAGAGGAGCGGAGAGGGGTACAGCTAATCTGCCATGGATAGCAGAGGCAGGGAGGCCAGCAAGGAGGGAGTTGCAATAGTCAAGACAGGATAGTACCAGGGCCTGCGTACTAGGAGCTGCACGGAGTAGCTGGTGAGGAAGGGGTGAATTCTGCATATGGATAGGAAGAAGTGACAGGAAAGTGCCAAAGTAGGAGAGGGAGGGGTCGAGGGTGACACCAAGGTTCTTGGTGGATGAGGAGGCAGAGAGGGTGGTGGATTCAACAGGAATAGAGATAGAGAGATTAGCAGTGGGGGAGGAAGGGGGGGGGGGAGAAAAGGAGGTCTTTTGAGAGGTTGAGTTTAAGATGATGCGAGTCTATTCAGGAGAAGATGGCCGAGAGACAGTAGATATGGGAGGAGATGTCGGAGTCAGAGGGGGGAAAGGAGAGGAAGATCTGGGCATCATCAGTATAGAAATTATACGAGAAGCATGGGAGAAGATGAGGGGGCCCAGGGAGTGGGTGTAGAGAGAAAACAGGAGGGGTCCCAGGACTGAGCCTTGGGGTACACCTGTCAAAAGAGAGCAAGAGGCATAGGGTGAGCCATGTCAGGACACCCGGTAATGAGAAAGTTGGATGAGAACCAGGCAAGAACAGTGCCCAAGAGTCCCAGATCAGCGAGGGAGTACATGAGAATAGAGTGATCAACTGTGTCAAAAGCAGCAGAGAGGTTGAAGAGAATTAGGACAGAGGAGAGGGAGGCGGCTCGGGCAGAGTTGGTGATGGAGAGTGCTAGGTGAAAACCTGATTGGAGGGGGTCGAACAGAGAATGTTTTGACAGGAAAGTGGAGAACTGGTGATGTACCGCTTGCTCGAGAGTTTTTGACAGAAAGGGAGAAGGAAGACAGGGTGGTAGTTCTTGAGGGATGAGGATTTTAAGATGGGGATGATGCAGACCCGTATGAAGGCAGAGGGAAAACAGCCAGATAGCAGAGGTGTTGAGAAGAGATGAAATGAAAGACAGAAAAGCAGGGGCATCAGCCTCGAAAAGTTGAGTGGGGAGGGGATCCACAGCACACATGGTGAGTTTATGGCTCTGGAGCAAGGAGCAATGATCAGAGTCCAAGAGGGTCATGAAGGAGGAGGGTAGATTAAGGGTTGTAGACGGTGATGGGGAGTGAGTGAGCAGAGGACAGGGGGTGGGTGGGGAAGAAGGCAGGGTATTGAAGAGTTTGTGGATGTCTGTGATTTTGGAGAAGGAGGAGGAGTCATCAGCTGAGAAAGAGGAAAGTGAAAGAGGGAGGGGAGAGCTAAGGAGGGAAGAGAAGGTAGAGAAAAGTTTACAGGGATTGTTAATAGAAGACTGAATGATAGAATGGAAGTAGGAGCATTTGGTGAGTGTTGAAGAGAAGAAAGAGAGGAGCGAGCGACAGAGATGCAAGGCAGCAGGGAGATTGGTTTTCTCCATTTCTTTTAAGCAGAGCGCAATTCGGTACGAGCAGAGCGGAGCACAGAGGACAGCCAGGGCTGGGGCAGGGAGGGGCGGACAGGATGAGGGGTGAGGAGGCAAAGAAGTCAAGGCAGGAGGTGAGGGAGGAGAAGAGGGTGGAGGTAGCCGAGTCTACAGATTTGGAAGAAGGACTCTACAGAAGGGAGCACAGCAGCACAGGAAAAGACAGAGGGGGAGAGAGAACGGAGGTTTCGACGGAAGGTGACAGAGTGTGTCGGCGAAGCAGGAAGTGATGGGAGCAACAGAGAGAAGGAGATAAAGTAGTGATCAGAGGGCGGGGGGAAGCAGTCCTTGATGAAGATGCAGTCCAGTTGACAGCCCGTTGTGTGAATATGGGTGGGGGGGTGGGGGAAGAGATACCATTGCTAGCTCGTCTTCTTTGAATATTTAAGAATCTGAAGTGTTCGCCTGCCTCGTGCTACTCAACACTCTCTCCGCGTCCGAATAGATATAAAAGTTCTCTATTTAGCGCAGACTGCCGGGTCGTTACAATACATTGAAAACTACTTATTACAATCTAATACAATCTACTTCATATTTGTGTAACTTTTAAAATAAAAGAAAGTATTTTTTTTTTTTTTACTTTTAACAAGTTTTGTCTGTTTTGTTTTTGCTTGTTAAACAAGCACTGATATATGATAACACTGAATTGAACCAAAGTTGAATATTGTCTAAAACATTAAGTCATATGTCACGAATCATATTTATAGCCAGATTAATGTAGAACACATATTCATATGTTCAGTGTAACCTTTGATTCCACTTAAATATGAATGTAGTTTTTATGGTGATACAGAAGGTTATTGTGGTACCACCCTAGATCATTTGTATAACTAAAGGCCTGTCTCAAGATAGTATTCAAATATTTGTATACTTGTTTCAAGATAGCGTAATGATTTATGCTTATAATTATTTTATCATAAATTTAACTCAACACTGCATTTAAAAATGTTTTAAAAACTTTGCTCCTAATAAGGTACAAAAAATGTGTCTTTCTTTGAAGCTTCTTATACATTTATTCACTTCAACTTTTATGAATAAATAAATTATTACTAACTTTAATTAACTTTTTCTACACTGTAAGGCTTTCCACAGAAGCCACAATTCAAAGTCTGCAAGTGAATTATACCAAATGTATAACTTAACTACACATTTACAAAAGCATGCGCTTGTGCTAAACACTGTAGGTGTTTTTAGACTGTCTCCTTCGTATGTAGCATGAACAGGTCACTGACATTCCAGGTGTAGTGTTACCTGTAATCTGACTTTAGCCGTGTCCAGTGGGAAAGTGAAGAGATCTGCGATACAGGCAGCTGTTCCAGCACTGAGGAACTTCACACCTGGAGTAGGGGGCACATCTGAGGGTTTCAGTCCAACCATCTTGAAAGTGTTAGAGGGGGGAGAGCTCTGAAATCGAGAAGCACTTGATAAATATCTGGTGTGTTTTAAAATGTTCTTTAACTTACATCTATCTGGCTGTGTTTTTGAATAGATGTACCAAGCTTTTGCTCCAGGACTATTTTCCCAACTTTTTTTTCTAAAATAATCAAAAAATGCTTGCAGTTAACAAACAAGTCAAGGCATTAACATACTCACTGTACAGGCAAAACGACTTACAATTTCAGATCAGTAGTACATTTTGCATTCATATTTTTTGTGAGAATCCACTACAGTAACTTAAAACTGTTCTTAAATTAAGCAAACAAACTTTTGGACAGGGGACTCAACTGTTTTTCAGAAGTAACACAGTATAACTATTGTAAACCTAGACGTATAGTTATTAACATATCAAACAATAATAAACCATATAATACATATTTTCTTTACAAAGCACTTTGAATGCCTCTCATTTTATTTCATGTATTTTAATTCAGCAGCATGCAATTTTAGACTACTGTACAAAGTATTAATATGACTATTCCCATGAAAAATAAATATGAATTAATAAGCACACTTACATTAAAAAAGTCCAATGGAATCAAATCGTTTTTACTGGAATTGTATCAAGCTCAGCTGATACTGAAGTGAAGTACCGGTTAGTTGTCTTAACTTCTTTTATAAGACTTCCCATCGTGGTGTTTTATGGCAATATTCTGGGCGGTCCTCCAGTAAGTACAGCACAGGCTCTCCAGACTGCAGAGTCATTTGTTTGTCTCAGCTTTCTCAATAATTATTAACTGTTTGATTTTTTTTTGTGTGTGTTTTTTTTCCTCAAATACCCTCTTGATCTGCTATCTGAGGTCAGAAACGCCTGAGAGGTGGTCAGTCGGACGTCATTCTAATTTCATTGAACGCAGCTTCAACAGTATTTCGTTTATAGGTTTGTAAACAACAACAAAAAATAATAACAATTGTATGACGTATTAATGTACTCTATTAAAACCAGAATGTTCTAAAACAGGCATTGTTCAGGAAAACTACAAGTAAAAAATATAAAATAAAATCATAACGATAATATTATAAAAACTCATAAAAATGGATGATGACGCACCAGTTATAGTTTTAATCATTAACTACAATTATATTGCGTTTACTATACTTTTATTTGATCACTTTATGATTTGTCATTTTGTTTTAGCCTGCTATCACCAGTTGTAGAGGCTCGTCCAGCACAGCGAATGATAGAGGGGGTGTGCACAAAAAACAGGAACCAATCGGAATGTGGGGAAGAGACAAGAGGAGCAGGGATTGCAGCACAGCTACAGCTACAGAAGCCTCTGAATACGAAATGAAAGTAAATCGAAGAATTCGAAATAAATCGGCGTAACAAAACCTAACGTGACGACACTCTCAAGGTCAACTAAACCATTTCACCACTTTCCGCAAAGAATTGACCAAATTGGTGACTGGTGTGAACCATTATGTCATCCCACTTTACCTATCGGCCTATATATATATATATATATATATATATATATATATATATATATATATATATATATATATATATATATATATATATATAGGTAGTTGAGAAAAAAATGGAAACACCTGGGTAAACGAGGGACACCAAGTATATTGGAAGCAATGGCTTTCACGCAGGTGTGACTCATGCATTAATTAAGCAAATAACATCCCAACATGCTTAGGCTCATGTATAAAAATGCTGGACAGGCCTGGTTGCCTATAATTATGCTAGCATGGCTGCAAGAGGAGACCTCAGTGACTTTGAAAGAGGGGTGATTGTTGGGGCTCATTTGGCAGGAGCTTCTGGGACCAAGACAGCTCAACTTGCTGATGTGTCACAAGCAACGGTGTCTAAAGTGTTGCGGGCATGGAACTCCGTGGGAAAGACATCATCAGCAAAGGGCAACAGTGGGCAGAAGCGCTTACTCCAGGATCGTGATATCCATGCATTAATTCGAAGTGCAAGGCAAAACAGGCGAGAAATTGCAGATCAATTGACTGCAAATTTCAACCTGGGACGTGAGCAGCCAGTTTCATCAGAAATGGTCCGCCGAGAACTCCACAGAGCGGGATACCATAGTCGAGTTGCAGTGCACAAACCGCTCATCTCACCTGGCAATACCCGTTTGCGAGTCCAGCGGTGCAAAGAGCACAGGCAATGGACTACCGAGCAGTGGAGAAATGTGATATGGTCAGATGAATCATCCTTCACCATGTTCTCAAAAAATGGACAAGTTCACATGTGGCACCAGCCTAAAGAACTCTACAGCCCTGAGTGCTTAGTTCCAACAGTGCAGGGTTCTGGTGGTTCCGTAATGTTGTGGAGCGCATTTTCCTGGCATGGTTTTGGTGCACTTGTTCCCTTAGAAGGCAAAGTCAATTCCAATCACTGTTGCAGCATTTCTTTCCTGCTGGGGGGTAGGGGTGTCTTCCAGGATGACAATGCCCTCATCCACAGAGCATGTGTGTTCGCCCAATGGCTTGATCAGCATGACACTGATATTATCCATATGTCATGGCCTTCTCAGTCACCAGATCTGAACCCAATCGAGCATTTGTGGGATATTCTGGAACGACGCCTGAGACAGCGTTTTCCACCTCCTTCATCCAGGCGTGAGTTGATTGACTTTCTCGTGGAAGAATGGTGCCACATCCCTCCTGCAGAATTCCAGAGGCTGGTAGGCTCTATGCCATGGCGCATACAGGCCATACTGGCAGCATGTGGTGGCCCAACGCGCTGTTAAGTGACTTTACATGAGTGTTTCCATTTTGTCCACTACCTGTATATATAAACATTAAACTAACCGCACTGTTGATAATATCATTATATTTGTTACAATAATATTTTTAAACCTATGCAGTATTAGTACTTTAAAAGTTTTCTGGAAATAAATATTATACACTGAAACGTATAATACAATGTATTCATCATTTACATAAAAAGCAACTATGTATGCCTATACTACTGAGCACAAAAACATAGAATATAGTAAATACAAACTTGTATTCGACAAACAGAATGCAAGATGTATTTTAGAGCTGTAATGAGACTTTTATGTCCACACTATGCCTTTAAACAGCATTAGTTGCCTTTAATTAAACCGACTTAAAAGTACTAGATACCGTTAACATCTACACTACACAGCGTTTAATACCGTACTCGAGACAACTTCACAGGGTAGTCTCGAGGCCGGTGTAGGGCCATAAAGTGGTACATTTTTAGAATGTGGTAAGCATACCAAAACATGACCAGGTAAGGTCAGAAAATGGTATGCTGTCAAAAAGTGGTACATTTGTATTTCGAGTCTTTTAATGCATATGCCAGTTTATGTACTGTACCAGTTCTTTTTTTTCATTTGTCAATATACACTGATAGTGGTATAGCCTCAGTTCATCGTACCCCGTTCAGATGGGCGTTTCCTTGATTTCTGAGCTAAAATCATTTGCGCATGCCCAGGCAGGTGTACTACATTTAACGCATACCACATTTTAATGCATACCGCAAAATAACACCACACCGGATCCCATCAAGTAGGTGCATGGTAGATAACATTAAGTCCCACAGTCCACTGCGCTGCTACAAACTGTAATCAAACTATTTTAATAGTGTTTGTATGCAATAAGCCTGACTAAACATGAAACAGTACTTTAGTGTAGACGCTTTGAGCTGGGTTAATTAGAATGTTTTTGAGTACAGTTGTCGAGATCGGTTATGTAGTGTGGACAGGGGTTCTCATCACTGGTTATATATGAGTGGAACTACCACTATCGAAATAATATGACTTCTTAAAGTGTGATTTGATATTATATGTTGCCATGGAAACAGAACGCTATATTGAAAAATAATATATTATTATATATTAATATTAATATTAATAATATAAATATAAATATACATTATTTCAACAGTTTATGAATAAAAACAATAGAAATAAAATAAACACTTTGTTCTACATTTCTTGATAATCGATTACATTTGCAAAATATGAAAACTGACATAATAAATACATGTTTTATGTTTTATTAACTTTTATATGCTTTAAGAAACACAGAATATATAAAATAGCATATGGGCTGCACCAGTGGAGCATTACTGCCCAAACCAACACAAGACGAATAGTATTGTGTGATAATATATTCTGAGACATACACTATTCTATTCATATTATCACAAGTTACAGTGGGCTCAGTTCTACTGCCAGTCAATTCCTATTCTGCACTGATCTCAGCTTGAGAGAGGCCAATAATGACAAGCGTTGCTGAGTTCACTGCAATTCAGATGCACATTGACTCTTGGACTCTTGCAAACAGTTTTAATATAGAAGACTTTGTTCTTAAATACTCATACTGACAATACACTAGGTCAGCTCCAAGTCAGTTGGACAAAGGTCTTCAACTTTATTATAGTTTAGCAGCAGTGTAAGCTGATAGCTGAGCGATGCTTTCTGAACAGCCTTCCTTTGTATTCTGCTTGGATCCAGTTTTTGTCTAATAGTAGTGTAATAGTTAGTATGTGCTTTTGAACTAATCACCAAAAAGTCATGTCGAGTAATACTAACCTATTTGATTTTAAAATGATTACAAAATAAATACTTAATCACAATTAGACTTTTTAGATCAATTCAGTTGCATTATAATTCTGCTCAAAAGAGGGCTAAGTTACTAGCAATGGGGGCTCAAGGCTCACACGCCCCCTCTCATATTCTCCACTTCACTAACATTGTTTAAGCAATTTCTTTTAGGGTTGCACCTGTCCTGTTATTTCCTGAGTCGTTCTGGGACATTAAGAAATCCTGGGTTTGAATTTAAGCCCTCAGCCTGTAAACAGTTGTAACTCCTCCAGAGCGTTCACTGGTTTTTGGTGGTGTCTTCCATGATATACAGTAAATGCTTCAATAGTGGATGACACAGAGTCCATCCATTTGATAGCAGATCAGAATGATCTGTAATCCTGAAGTGAAGCAGTGGGTATATTAAAAAAATAATTACACTGAATTTACTTTATAACTTGCTTACACTTTACTCAGTCTGTCATAGTGTTGTTAGTTCTTTTTTTATGTTCCACCTGTGCAATGGAGACGCAACTCCACTCTCTGAGGTTTTAACAAATCAGCACTTACACAACAGATTGACCAATAACTAGAGCTGAAATGTATTAACACCCTGCTCACACCCTCACACCATTCTTATCAGTCTGTCAGGGTCCAGAGTGTACAGGATAAGCTTATGACGATGTTGGGAAATGTAGGTAAACAGAACAGTTCTGTTATTCTTACACAATATCTCCAAGGTGCTGAGAAGTAAAAAACATATTACTGTAGTGCGCTCACACTAGCGTTTCGGAATCTTTCTGATAAGATTCTGGGCCAGTCTGTACCGCCGGTACGGTGCATTTACACTTGCTTGAAACAGTGGGTGGTTCTCACAGGATCATGTGTACTTTGGGGGGGGGGGGGGGGGGAGTTGACGCCCTGTTGTAGTAACAGATTTTTTCTGCTGCCCATTTAGTGCTCGTTGGATCCTGTCTTCACTCCAGATATTAAACCCTGCTTACTTCATCAGTGAAGCTGCACAAGTGTCCTTCAGACATTATTTCCGAAATCTGTAATACTAAACAATTATGTTTAGCCAGTCGCATGCAGCCATCACTGTTAATTGATATATCAAACATATTACCAATACTTAATATAAAAAATATTGAAATGCATTACATTTTACACCCAGGACTTCTCGTACTGAAGCATAGCGCTGATACCGCTGTACAAAAGAGCCGGCTCCTTTGCAAGGAGTGTATATCATCACCTACCAGCCCTGCTGCTGCCTTCCCCATGCACGCTACAGTATTTTAAGTTGAAAAGTTAAAGAGTATCTGCCGTATTGTAAAATTTATAAACAAAATATTGCAAAATTTATCGCATACGTAGTTTCAAAATAAAATAACGTGTCATGAAGGAAGCAAGAAATTACATTTTTATGCATCGGTTTTATGAATAAAAATAATAATTTATTGAGAAGACAATGACTAAAACTAGTGTTCACCAAGACTCAAGGTAGCCGATTTTCACATTCTGCCATTTTAGGTTAAGATATACAGTGCCGAGAAAAAACCCCTTAGGATTTTTACATATTTCACATAGTTCAAACCTAAAATGTTATTAGATCTTAATCTAAGTCCTAATAACAAACAAAGATAACCTGATTAAACAAATGACACAAAAACATGATACTTTTTCAACATGTATTTATCCACAAATGATTCAACATTCAATATCCATGTGTGAAAAAGTATGTGAACCTTTAGATTCAATTACTGAATCTAAAGCAGCAATGACTTAAACTAAGCGTTTCCTGGAACTGTTGGTCAGTTTTGAGGAATTTTGGCCCATTCCTCCTTCCAGAACTGCTTCAACTTGGTGACATTTGAGGGCTTCCTTGCGTGGACAGATCGCTTCGGGTCCTGCCACAACATTTCGATGGGGTTTAGGTCCAGACTTTGACTAGGCCATTCTAAAATGCAGCACTTCTTCTTCTTCAGCCATTCTTTTGTAGCTTTGCTTGTATGTTTAGGATCATTGTCTTGCTGCATGCTCACGGACGGATGGCCTGACATTGTCCTCTAGAATCTTCTGATAAAATGCTGAATTCATGGTTGTGTCAATGAGGGCAAGCAGTCCAGGTCCTGAGGCAGCAAAGCAGCCCCAAACCATCACACTCTCACAGGTTCTTCAGTTCGAACGCAGTGTTTGGTTTTCGCCAAACATAACATTTCTCATTGAGAGCAAAAAGTTCTACCTCGTCTGTCCACAGAACATTGTTCCAGAAGTCTTGTGGATCATCTATGTGCTCTTTGGCAAACTTCAGACAGGCGGCAATGTTCTTTTTAGAGAGCAGTGGTTTCCTCCTGGCTATCCTTCCATGAACACCATTCTTGTTAAGTCTTTTTCTGATAGTTGAGTCATGAACACTCACATTAGCAAGAGTGGCCTGCAGATCCTTGGATGTTACTCTGGGGTTCT
This sequence comes from Polyodon spathula, assembly GCF_017654505.1. Classification (NCBI taxonomy): domain Eukaryota; kingdom Metazoa; phylum Chordata; class Actinopteri; order Acipenseriformes; family Polyodontidae; genus Polyodon; species Polyodon spathula. The sequence continues at coordinate 45,372,791 of NC_054535.1, read as the reverse complement.
TTGTGACTTCCTTGATGATTTTCCAGTTTGTTCTTGGAGATGTTTTGGTAGGACGACCGCTCCTGGGTAGAGTGACTGTGGTCTTGAACTTTCTCCATTTATAGACTACCTGTCTGACAGTGGATTGGTGAAGCCCCCAAATGCTTAGAAATGGCTTTGTAACCCTTTCTAGACTGATGAGAATTGGTTAATATAAACCCTATTGGATATTTAAGAAAAGACTGGTTTTGATTCAATGCGGCTGTCAAGGTAAAACTGTGGAATTTCCATAATTATCATTGGGGTTCACAGACTTTTTCTCGGCACTCTATAAAGTATGGGTGAAACGTACGTGTACATGGAAATCTGTGTGTTAACTTGATTTAACATTGTACACAAGTTTCGCATCCATGCCTTAAATCTTGAAAGTACAAAAAATAAAAAAGTCTAATACTCTAATACTTTATAATGTTGTTATTTGAGCAGTCACTTCTTGGGTCTAACAGATTGTGTCTAAAGTTCTGTTAATTAAGATTAAAAAAAACAGTGCAAACTGCTTGTTTTGAACAGAACCTGAAACTCATCCTCAAGTTCTTTTGATATATTACTGATTTTATAAATCATTAAGCCACTTAGTCACATAGTAATGTCTTAGCACTGGAAATCAAGTATCAATATTTTCCAATTTGATCTGCTATCTGGACAGTTGTCCAGCCATTCGCTGTGTTCACATTTTTAAACACTAGGCACAAGTTTAACTTGTAAAATTTGAGTTTTACAGAAATCACTGCAGGTTTTCTAATTTAATGTACATGGTGTGGCATTCACATAGATATAAATAGTATAACCGTTACTGTAATCCTTTTACTTTTTTTCTGTGTGGATATTATCTATACTCAGAAATATTATTTATATTTTAAACTGATCCTGGTATTTCAAATTGCACTGCTTACTTTAATATAATGCATGTCCATGCAAACCTATACACTGCACAGAGACGGTTGAGAATAAAATCCAGGCAATCTATTTAAAAAAAGATCATTGGTGAAAAATTGCCCCACCGTTATTTTCTGTAATAAGCTACTTTTTCATTCTTGCTACTATCTGAAGTATTAAACTGGGTATTCAGTAAAGTGCATTCAATGATCATGATCAAATCAATGACTGGAATCAAATCCTGATAAATAATAACCCTGTGTAAACTCCAAGTAGCAGTACGTAAACTGATTGCATGCAATGGAACACAAACTCTTTATTATAAAATAACTCAAACATTGTTGGGTTGTTAAATATTATTTTTAGGTTCAGTATGGATTTTTATCACCAGTGGCCCACCAAGTAAATAAATGCACTTACAGGAAGCCTTGCATTGGCTTTTGTACTTCCATTTTATAATAATTCGAAAGTGTTATAATTTGAAACTTCTGTATAACGTGTTATAATTTGAAACTGTATAATTTCTTTTCAAGTTTTACGTAATCTCATTTGCGCTTCATTAATACATCATGCGGTCTGTCCTGTCAAAGCACAGAGCAACCTTGATAATAATGAGACACTACAAGGAGAATATCGTAAATACTGTTTTCACTCTCTAGAAAGACTGTAGGCTATGGTTCTTCACACAAGAAGAACCTAAACTGACTAACCCTAGTTTTTGATACCACATTAATTAGCATATGTTTGAATAACAGATTCCAATTTCTGGCGTTATAAGGGTGTATATGGAAACAGCTACAGTCTGCATGATCCTGTACATCGCAATAAAGGAGACACTGTATACCGAGTCTGCTCTTCATGAATTCCTCTTAAAATTAGTAAACTAAATGATCTGGAAACACATAATCCTGGTAGCATCTATGGCTAATTTCTAGAAAAGCATGCACAACCTAAATGTGCATTGGACATGAATAATGCTGACTGACATTTACTTGGCTGGTGACTTTTTTAACTACAGATACACATTTTTTTTGTTGACTGTCTTTGTGTAATTGCTTAGTGCTTTTTCTTCCTATAAATCCAACTTGATGTACATGTTTTACTGTGCTCTAGAATTTAGCAGTAGATCGAAGTGCAGGCTGGACAGCACTCTAGATTGAAGTCGGCTGGTCATCATCAAAGCAGGTATAGTGAAGCACAAGCAGCTGCTGGGCAGGCATTACCATTCACTGTGTTTCAGGGAACAGTTTCTGGAGATGAGTGTCTATGCTGGTTCTTTTATTTGGCTTTAAAGGGAAAGCTAATAAAGGTTCCAATACATATATCCACAAAGAACTACTGAGACCTGAACTGATAAAACTTTCTGTAAAGTGGCTTATTAAGACAATATGGTCATGGCTCTCATTTCCCCCATTATGCCATTACACTTGCACTTTTATTCTTGTTAAAACGTGGAACACAAATTACATGGTCTATTACATGCGGCTCCCCAAAACAGCCTTATAAAGATTAAAAATCCAATTTTATATACAGTTAAAATGTCTTTTGATCAAACTAACATGTTTACATGCCGGTATATTTTTTAATATTTTTACTTTTTGAATTAACTGAAAATATATTTTATAATTCTAACCAAATTATGATAATGTAGCCTTTCAGGAGTAAAATAACCTTAAAGTGTGAGCTTGAAAAGATGATTATGCACAGGGGTTAATTTGTGTCATATTTTACCGGATCCCAGATTCAATACCTTTTTGTCTGACAGGAGAGAATTATATAGTTTGCTGTATGAAGAAAAAAGAAAAGCTTGTTTCAAAAAAGAACTCTATAAACACAACATGTACAATAAAAAATGTCCTGTTCCATGAATTGAATGACACGTGTGTATTGTTTTAAGATAGCATGCTTCACAACAACAGTGTCATCACTCCTGTTCATCAGATTAGTTAGCCTGCTACTGGTATTGTTCAGACCTGATGTTTAAGTTAAAACGTGGCTTGGCAAAGGTCGGCATGCAGCCATTAACACCAACAATAAGGCACGAAACCTACAAGCACATGAGGACTTGAAGCATATATGGAAGCTACTGCAAATCAAGGTCAGTACATTAGGTCTAGAAACAAAAATGCCACCTCTTTTCCTTAATTATAAGATCTGGAAGTTTATACATGTATAACATGTGTTCCTTTCAAAACTGAACATTTAATACCTGT